>NW_026779848.1:0-68000 GCF_030144855.1 Hypanus sabinus
GTGTCCTGCGGAAGCGACAGCAGATAAAGACTTTCGGCTGGATGAGGAGGGCGCGGGAGGAATATGTTTCATATGAGTGATGTAGGATTCAGGAAGGGAGGGAGTAAGCAGACGGTGAGGGGTCAGTGTGAGAGTGGTGTAAGGCGGAGGGAGTGGGGAGTAATGGAGGAGAATAAGGGGAGGGATAGTAGAGTTTGGGATGAGAGAGGAGAGAGAGAGGAAGGTGAGAGTGAGAAAAGTAAGAGAGAAGGACGAGATTCGGGGAAAGCGCGGAAATAGACCCTTCAGTCCGTCTGGACAGTTCCACCCGTGTTCACAGAGCCAGTGCTGTTTGCACACGGTTGGAATTTACTCCAGTAAACCTTCTTCACCCGCGTGTCGGGTCGGAGCTGGAGAGCTTTGTGACCTGGTATCAACACTCCCCACCCCCTCCATTTCACCAACACAGTAGAGCTGGTTACTGACAACAGGAAGTCAGCCGGGGCGATGCCGACATTCCTGTTTACATCAACGGCAGAGGATAAGGGGGTTGAGAGCTCCAATCTCCTGAGAGTGAACACCACTGACAGCCTGTCCTTGTCCAGCCACAAGGACACTATCGCCAAGAAAGCTCAGCGGCATCTCTGCTTCTTCCAGAGGCTGAAGAAAATCGGCGCCTCCTGGACGACCATCATCTGTTTTTACAGAACACATCCTGTGCGGAAACTAGTCGTGTTGTCATGGCAACAGCACTGGCCACCACCGGAAACACTGCAGAGAGCTGTGAACAAGTTCAGTACCTCATGGATGTATGATTCGTTAAGTTAATTAATTGGCCCTCACATTTCGCGACCCCGCACTCCCAGTCACGAGGTGAAGAATTAATCTTTATGGGCGGCTTGCGAATCAAAGGTTATCACTGTACTTTGATTCATTGAAAGCAACTGTCCTCTCCTCACCTCTCCTCTTCTCTCTCCCCCCTCTCTCATTCTTTGTGCCTATCCTCTCTCTCTTTCTCTCGCTCTCTCTCCCTCTCTCTCTTCCCTTTCTCTCTACCCCTCTCCTTTCCCCTCTTTTTCCCCCTCTCTTACGTCCTCACTTACCCTCTCTCTCCCCCCTTCTCCACACTCCTCCACCGCCTGTTCTGTAGCACACTAAACGGAAACATACAGGCCTCTCCTGGAAACCACAAGCCTTTATCTTCTGAGAGAACATTGAATCTTTCCAACCGATGAGAAATTATACAACATCTGTAATCCACTGAGTGTGTAAAACCGTCATCACAGTGCGGGGTGAGGGAGGGGTGCTGGTCTGGACGGGTGGGTGGCGGAGACAGCAAGCTACAGGAAAGGGGTATTGGGGAGAAAACGAGAGGCAAGCGAAAGGTTAGGCATAAACGGAGTAAGAGACAATAAGGGAAAGATGCAGGTTAGTGACTGTGTCGGGAAGAATGTTTGAAGGAAAGACTGGGAGGGTGCAAAAGAATAAAGAAGAGGAAAAGAGGAGATAGAGAAGTTGAGGAATTGTACATGTATAGAGAGAGTGAGAGAGACGGAGAGAGAGGGAGAAAGAGGAACAGAGAGTGAGAGAGAGAGAGACAGAGGGAGATCAAGAGACAGATACAAAGGCAGAGGGAGCGGAAGAGAGAGGGGAGGGAGGGAGACAGAGGGAGAAAGACAGAGAGAGGGAGCAAGAGACAGAGACAGGCAGAGGGAGAGAGAGAGAGGGAGCAAGGGAGAGAGGGAGATAGAGAGAGAGACAAAGAGAGAGGGAGCAAGAGACAGACAGGGAGAGGAGAGAGAGAGAGAGAGAGAGAGAGAGAGAGAGAGAGAGAGAGAGAGAGAGAGAGAGGGAGAGGGAGAGGGAGAGGGAGAGGGAGAGACAGAGAGAGAGAGGAGAGTCAGAGAGACAGGCAGAGAGAGAGGGTGGGGAGAGAGTGAGAGAGACAGAGAGAGAGGAAGACAGAGAGATGGTGGGGAGAGAGGGAGAGACAGAGAGAGAGAGAGACAGAAGAGAGAGGGAGAGAACAGAAAGTGAGAGGGGGAGAGATGGAGAGACAGAGTGGGAGAGAGACAGAAAGGTAGAGAGAATGAGATGGGGAGAGTGAGTGAGTGAGAGACAGAGACAGAGAGGGGAGAGAGAGGGTGTGGAGAGAGTGAGAGAGAACGACAGCGAGTAGAGAGAGTGTGAGAGAGAGGGAGGGCGACAGAAAGAGAGAGAGAGAAAGAGTGAGAGAGAGAGAGATGGAGACGTATAGGGAGATGGAAAGGGTGAGAGTGAAATTCCTCTCCTGTCTGGTTCCATTCAGTCCTGTTTCTCCAACTTCCCAGTAACTGCTGCCTCTCAACTTCTCCCGAGCTCTTTACCTGTTCTATCTTTGACAGTAAATCAGCTGAGGGTTTGACAGTGAATCAGAGTCACCGGAAGTTGAGTAAATCCGTGTCCTGCGGAAGCGACAGCAGATAAAGACTTTCGGCTGGATGAGGAGGGCGCGGGAGGAATATGTTTCATATGAGTGATGTAGGATTCAGGAAGGGAGGGAGTAAGCAGACGGTGAGGGGTCAGTGTGAGAGTGGTGTAAGGCGGAGGGAGTGGGGAGTAATGGAGGAGAATAAGGGGAGGGAT
The DNA here is from genome assembly GCF_030144855.1 of Hypanus sabinus. Taxonomy (NCBI): domain Eukaryota; kingdom Metazoa; phylum Chordata; class Chondrichthyes; order Myliobatiformes; family Dasyatidae; genus Hypanus; species Hypanus sabinus. Next base: position 2,605 of record NW_026779848.1, read on the forward strand.
AGTAGAGTTTGGGATGAGAGAGGAGAGAGAGAGGAAGGTGAGAGTGAGAAAAGTAAGAGAGAAGGACGAGATTCGGGGAAAGCGCGGAAATAGATCCTTCAGTCCGTCTGGACAGTTCCACCCGTGTTCACAGAGCCAGTGCTGTTTGCACACGGTTGGAATTTACTCCAGTAAACCTTCTTCACCCGCGTGTCGGGTCGGAGCTGGAGAGCTTTGTGACCTGGTATCAACACTCCCCACCCCCTCCATTTCACCAACACAGTAGAGCTGGTTACTGACAACAGGAAGTCAGCCGGGGCGATGCCGACATTCCTGTTTACATCAACGGCAGAGGATAAGGGGGTTGAGAGCTCCAATCTCCTGAGAGTGAACACCACTGACAGCCTGTCCTTGTCCAGCCACAAGGACACTATCGCCAAGAAAGCTCAGCGGCATCTCTGCTTCTTCCAGAGGCTGAAGAAAATCGGCGCCTCCTGGACGACCATCATCTGTTTTTACAGAACACATCCTGTGCGGAAACTAGTCGTGTTGTCATGGCAACAGCACTGGCCACCACCGGAAACACTGCAGAGAGCTGTGAACAAGTTCAGTACCTCATGGATGTATGATTCGTTAAGTTAATTAATTGGCCCTCACATTTCGCGACCCCGCACTCCCAGTCACGAGGTGAAGAATTAATCTTTATGGGCGGCTTGCGAATCAAAGGTTATCACTGTACTTTGATTCATTGAAAGCAACTGTCCTCTCCTCACCTCTCCTCTTCTCTCTCCCCCCTCTCTCATTCTTTGTGCCTATCCTCTCTCTCTTTCTCTCGCTCTCTCTCCTCTCTCTCTTCCCTTTCTCTCTACCCCTCTCCTTTCCCCTCTTTTTCCCCCTCTCTTACGTCCTCACTTACCCTCTCTCTCCCCCTTCTCCACACTCCTCCACCGCCTGTTCTGTAGCACACTAAACGGAAACATACAGGCCTCTCCTGGAAACCACAAGCCTTTATCTTCTGAGAGAACATTGAATCTTTCCAACCGATGAGAAATTATACAACATCTGTAATCCACTGAGTGTGTAAAACCGTCATCACAGTGCGGGGTGAGGGAGGGGTGCTGGTCTGGACGGGTGGGTGGCGGAGACAGCAAGCTACAGGAAAGGGGGTATTGGGGAGAAAACGAGAGGCAAGCGAAAGGTTAGGCATAAACGGAGTAAGAGACAATAAGGGAAAGATGCAGGTTAGTGACTGTGTCGGGAAGAATGTTTGAAGGAAAGACTGGGAGGGTGCAAAAGAATAAAGAAGAGGAAAAGAGGAGATAGAGAAGTTGAGGAATTGTACATGTATAGAGAGAGTGAGAGAGACGGAGAGAGAGGAGAAAGAGGAACAGAGAGTGAGAGAGAGAGAGACAGAGGAGATCAAGAGACAGATACAAAGGCAGAGGGAGCGGAAGAGAGAGGGGGAGGGAGGGAGACAGAGGGAGAAAGACAGAGAGAGGGAGCAAGAGACAGAGACAGGCAGAGGGAGAGAGAGAGAGGGAGCAAGGGAGAGAGGGAGATAGAGAGAGAGACAAAGAGAGAGGGAGCAAGAGACAGACAGGGAGAGGGAGAGGGAGAGAGAGAGAGAGAGAGAGAGAGAGAGAGAGAGAGAGAGAGAGAGAGAGAGAGAGGGAGAGGAGAGGGAGAGGGAGAGGGAGAGGGAGAGGGAGAGGGAGAGGAGAGGGAGAGGGAGAGGGAGAGGGAGAGGGAGAGGGAGAGGGAGAGGGAGAGGGAGAGGGAGAGGGAGAGAGAGAGAGAGAAGACGGAGATAAGAAAATGAAGGGGGATAGAGAGAGGGAGAAAGGGAGAGAGAGAGGACTGTGGAGCAGAGTAGAGTACCGGGACACAGGTAAACATCATCTTTGAACTGTCCCACGCTCACCTTGAAATCACATCCTCTGGTAATTGAGATATTCACCTGGTGAACAAACAATGTTGGTTCTCTTCTCTCAGATCCCTACTCAGCGTCAGTCTGCCTCTGGTCTCCCCTCAGCCCCCATCGCTACAGAGCAAACAACTGAAGCCTCTCCAACCTTTCATTCCCTCTGATCCATGAGACAACCCCTCCATTTCCAGAACATTAACTCTCACCCGATCCTCCCTCCGCCGTAACAGGGTTAGAGTTCCTCCTGTTGTCAACCAACGGCCAGCGGTTCTGTGCTGGCGATAGAGTCACCCGGATGGTGAGATGTGTCCAGGTGCCAGGGACAGGGATGACTCCGATCAGGCCCCTGGCATTCTAAAGGGGGAGGGCGAGCAACCAGACTTGTTGGTAAATATTGGCACCAATGACAGTTAAAAATGTCAGCAGGCCCTAAAAAAGATATTTTGTGAGTTAGGTAAGGGGTTTGGGAACCGATGTGCTACCGCCGAGGATGAGGTAGTTGGTTTGTAGACAGAGACAGTATGTTGTGAGACTGCTGGCAATGAAAGGCTGCTGATAGGGCAACCTGGCAGTCGACAGGATGAGTTGCGATGGAAAAGACACACAGAATCTAAAAGGCTGAACACAGGACTGAAGGTATTACATTTGAATGCGCGCATTGTACAGACTGACGTGGAGGAAGAGCTGCGGACTGGCATACATGAGGTTGTGGGCATCACTGACAGCGTGGTCCTGTTGGTAAACATAACAAAATCAAACCATCAGAAAGAGCTGGCATAGGGGCGGAAGGTGCTGAGTCGCTGTGGGGAGAGCTGAGGAACTGCAAGTGCAAAGAAACCCTGGTGGAAGGTTTGTGCAGACCCCCAAACAGTAGTAAGGACGTAGTCTACAAACTACAACGGGAAACAGAAAATGCAAGTCAGCGGGTCAACGTTACAATAGTCATGTGGGATTTCAGTACACAAATAGATTGGGAAAGCCCGGTTGGTGCTGGATGCCCCGGGGGAGAATTTCTAGAATGCCTGCGAGGTGGCTTCACAGAGCAGCTCGTGGTTAACCCCACTATCGCCAAATCATTTCGGTTCCTCGCGGCCCGGTAGAACATGCATTGCGGCCTGGTGGCTGGGGACCACTGCACTAAGGGATCTGCTATTCTGGTTAGGGTGTGATGCAATGAACCGGGATTGAATTTGCAATTTGAGAAGGGGAAGCACAACGGAGATGCAGTGTTGAAGTGGAATGAAGGAAACTGCAGAGGCATGAGAGAGGAGCTGGCCAAAAGTGATTGGAAAAGACCTTTGGCACCGATAACGTCAAAGCAAGACTGGGTGGAATTTCGGGAAGCAATTCAGAAAGCACAGGATATACACATCCCAAAGAGACAGAAGTGTTCAAAAGGCAGAAAGTCCATAAGACCATGAGGTGCTGGAGCAGGTTAGGACATTCGGCCCATCGACTCTATTTCAATATATCAGCATATCATCCTGGTTGATCCAATTTCGTCCCAGACCCAATCTCCTGTCTTCTCCCCGTATTCTTTCACACCCTGAACAATCAGTAATATATGACCTTCTGTAGTAAATGTACAGAGAGACGGCCTCCACCGTTGCCTGTGGCAAAGAATCCCATAGATTCTCCACTCTGGCTGAAGAAACTCCTCCTCATTTCCATTCTAACAGGATGCCCTCCGTTATGGCTCATCCGGTCTTCCAGCAATCACAGGAAAAATCCTGCCCACATCCACTCTATCATGGCTCCTCCTTCAATGAGTTCACCCCTTATTTTTCTGAATTCTGGCCCAGAGACATCAATGGTGATATGACAACCTGTTCAATACTGGAACCATTTTCGTGCCCCTCCTCTGAACCCCCTCGAGATTCAGCACATCCTTTCTAAGACAAGGAGCTCAAACCTGCTCAAAATACAAGTGAGGCCTCACCAGAGCTTTTTAAAGTTCCAACATTTCGTCCTTGCTTTTACCTTTTAGTCCTCATGAAATGAATGCTCTGAATACCATCTGCCGTTTCCAGTCCTAATCTGTCTAGCTCCTTCTGTGGCCTCTCTACGTCCTCAGAACTACCTTTCCCTCAATCTCTGTTCCTCTGCAGATTTTGCAGCAAAACCATCAAATACATCATCCAAGTCATTGCCATATAGCAGAGAAGAATGGGTCCCATCACAGACCCCTGTGGAATGCCACTGGACATCTGCAGCCAGACAGAAAACGCTCCATTTATTCACAGGTTCTGCCTCCTGTTAATCAGCCACTGCTTTATATGTGCTGGGCTCTTTCTGTAATACCATGGGCTCGTAGCGTGTTAAACAGCCTCATGTCTGCAACCTTTTTAAAGGCCTGAAATTCAAAACACACAACATCAACCGATTGTCTTTTGTCTATCCCGCTTGTTATTTCTTCAATGAATTTCAACAGATTTGTCAGGAAACTATGCTGACTCTGGCCCTTTTTATCATTTGCCCAAAGAGCACTGAGACATCATCCTTAACAATCGAATCCAACATTTCCCAAACACTGAGGTCAGACCAACTGGCCTTCAGTTTCCTTCCCTCTGCCTCTCTCGCTTCCTGAAGAGTGGAGTGACACTGTTGTACTCCCCTTTCTCCGGAATCCCTCTTCCCTCTGCCTCTCTCGCTTCCTGAAGAGTGGAGTGACACTGTTGTACTCCCCTTTCTCCGGAATCCCTCTTCCCTCTGCCTCTCTCGCTTCCTGAAGAGTGGAGTGACACTGTTGTACTCCCCTTTCTCCGGAATCCCTCTTCCACAACACACTTGCCCTTACTCGTCACTTATTCCCTATTCTTCCTCATCTCTCTTCATCTCCCCACTCGGACTTCTACCTCTTTCAATCCACACTCTCCCTTCTCTCTCTCTCTCTCTTTCCCCCTACAATCCCTTTTCTCTTTTACTACCCCGTCTCTTCATATCCACTCCCCGTCTCTCTCCCGGTCCCCACACTCCCTTCTATTGCCCTCTCTCCCTCTCTCTCACAGGCCCCACTCCCCCTTCTTTCCTCTCCCCACTCCCCCGTCTTTCTCCCCAATCTCACTTCGTTCTCTGCATTACAGGGGCAAATCTAGCTGCAACAAGACCACCCAGACCGCCCCACCCAGCCAGATTATGCCCACACCAACCCACCCTCTGCACCTCCCTTACCTGAAACTGCCTGAGGGCAGAACTCAGAGATTTCCTGAGACAGGAAATGCCCCACCTCAGCCACCAAGGCGCCTCACCACAGGGGTGACAGACCTTCTCCCCCCCCCCATAGGATGAAGGCCAGGGCCCCCGGAGCATTTGCTCTCTTGCCCCCTCCCGCCCGGGGGACCTGAGGCTACATATACCTGTCATAGTACACTGGGGAATGGGAAACACGCAGAGGTGGATGGCATTTAGAGAACCATGGTCTGATCAGTGACAGTCAGCATGGCTTTCTGAAGGGCAGATCGTGTCTAACAAGCCTGATGGAGATTTTTTAAGAGGTGACCAGGCATATAGATGAGGGTAGTGCAGTGGATGTGATCTACATGGATTTTAGTAATGCATTTGACAAGGTTCCACACGGTAGGCTTATTCATAAAATCAGAAGGTCTGGGACCCAGGAATGTTTGACCAGGTGGATTCAGTATTGGCTTGCCGGCAGAAAGAGAGTTGTGGTGGAGGGTGTACACTCGGATTGGAGGGTTGTGACTAGTGGTGTCCCACAAGTTTCAATTCTGGGATCCCTAATTTTTGTGATTTTTATTAACGACCGGGATGTGGGAGTAGAAGGATGGGTTGGCAAGTTTGCAGAAGACACAAAGGTTGGTGATGTTGCAGATAGAGAAGAGGATTGTCAAAGATTGCAGAAAAACATTGATAGGATGCAGGAGTGGGCTGAGAAGAGGCAGATAGAGTTCAACCTGGAGAAGTGTGAGTTGGTACACTTTGGAAGTACAAACTCCAAGGCAGAGTACAAAGTAAATGGCAGGATACTTGGAAGTGTGGAGGAGCAGAGGGAGCTGGGGCTACATGTAGACAAAGTAGTTGAGAAAGCTTATGGGGTGTTAACGTTTATAAGTCGAGGGATAGAGTTTAAGAGTCGCGATGTAATGATGCAGCTCTGTAAAACTCTGGTTGGGCCACACTTGGAGTACTCTGTCCAGTTCTGGTCACCTCACTATAAGAATGTTGTGGAAGGGTACAGAGGAGATTTACCAGAATGCTGTGTGGTTTAGAGAGTATGGATTATGATCAGAGATTAAGGGAGCTAAGGCTTTACTCTCTGGAGAGAAGGCTGATGAGAGGAGAAATGATAGAGGTATAGTTGATATTAAGGGGAATAGATAGAGTGGACAGCCAGCGCCTCTTCCCCAGGGCGCCACTCTCAATACAAGAGGACATGGCTTTAAGGTAAGGGGAGGGAAGTTCAAGGGGGAAGATTTTATACTCAGAGAGTGGTTGGTGCGTGGAATGCACTGCCCGAGACAGTGGTGGAGGCAGATACACTGGTGAAGTTTAAGTGCCAACTAGACAGGTATATGGAGGAAGTTAAGATTGGGAGGCAGAGTTTAAGGGTCGGCACAACATTGTGGGCCGAAGGGCCTGTACTGTGCGGTATTGTTCTATGTTCTATCTATTTCTCGCTGGAATCTCTCTTTTAGTTTAATTGTTTATTGAAGGCACGACACAGTCCAGAAAACGTAATGCATTACATTTTCCTCCATTTTGCTTTTATACCTTACCCCTAAACACCACAACGTCATCAGTGGGGCCTTCTGGGAGTTGTAGTCATTGGACCTCGCTCGCTCCCTGTCGAAGCATGTTTTGTCAGCCACCACAGACGCCACCGAAACAGACCCACCGAGGCGCGAAGGGGAATCACACCCGTCCTTGTGGGCGCCGAGGCCGGCGACAACGACAGAAGCGACTCGCTGATCTCCGCCATGGCGACGGAGCGGAAGAGGAGGGGCTGGTCAAGGGCCGATTTCCTCCAGCCTATCGCAGCTCAGACCTAACACTGACGCCTGCTGTCATTGGCTGCAGTGCCTGTCGCTCAAATGGGAACTCGGAGGGTGATTAGTTTATGTGAACGTCAGTCAGCCTTCCTGTCTTTATGAGTTTGGATTTGGATTTATAACGGGACAGGAAGCAAATTGGGAGAAATGTGAGTTTTTATGTGATGGTGCATCAGTCTCCGAGTTACATTATTAACAATAAAAGGGCAAAGGCCGTGGTGAGGAAGGAGGTGATTTACTGGAGGTTATATGGAGATAATATTGGAAGGGATATCAAACTTGGAATTGTTTGGGATATGATTTAGAAAATGGGGGGATTTGTGGGGATCATAATATTCCTGTGTTGATTATTGAGGGCAAAATGATTGTTACTGAAACAGGGAAGGTTGGGTTACTGGCTGGGTCATTTGCAGAGATTCATAATCAGGATAATTTAAGTGAAGAAATTAAACAATATAGGGATATGTTTTTTCAGTGAATACCCTGATGTGTTGGAAGTCTGCTGCAGCAATGATAGTATCACAGATGGAGAGATTTCTTTGTATGAATTTAAGAAGTCTATTAATAATGCAGGTCAGGTGTCTCCAGGAAAGAGTGATATTTGAAATTGTAATTGTATATAATTTGCATTTGTAAAATATTAAATATTTGAATTGTGCATCCACTTTCCTCATGGAAAATGGAAATAGTAGTGCCTGAAAACCTGGTAGATCCCCATTTGATCCTTCTAGTTAAGTGCCTATATCGTGAAAGTCTCATTTATGTAAACTTATGGAATGTATGGTAATCAAGCGCTTGAGTTATATTTTGGAAAGAGTGGTGATAAAGTGTTTTATTAGAGTGGATTTTGGAAGTGTGAAATGACATTAGATTCAGTTTTAGGTTTGGAAGATGATATTCGGAAAGCACAATTAAATAAAGATGTTGTAATAGCAGTATTGAGACTGAAAAGGGAAATGATATGGAAGAAAGGACTTTTGATTAAATTAGGAGTAAGGGGGTCATTGTATTTTTTTCTGAGTTTTTTTTTGTATGGACTGTCCAAGTAACGGTCGGCATGTTTGTGTCTATGAGATAGAGAATGGAATCCCACAAGGCAGTATTTGTAGCCCTTCATTATTTAATATTATGATTAATGATATTTTCTGTGAGATGGGAAAATGGGATTCCCTGGGTAAATCACAATATACAGATGACTTAGCTTTATGGATTTGAGGTATTAACTGCAATTTACAATTAATAGATCAAACAGTGGGCAGATTGATGAGGATTGTAAGCTTTCAGTCGTTAAAACACATTACGTGGTTTACAAACAGCATTAATAGACTTGCACTTGATTTTAACTTATGGGATTAATGTCTCGAGGAAGTGTCAGTGGTAAGATTTCTCAGTATGTGGATGAATAATAAGCTGATGGGGAAGCACCTGTCAGTAAAATAATTGATAAATATAAAGGAGCTTTAAATCTCCTCAGACATCTATGTGGGTATTCTTGGGTGCAACATGAAAATCTTTGTTGACCAATTATATTTGTTTAATTTGATCTGTTCATGATTATGTCTGTGTGGCTTGTGGATCACCTTCATCTTCAAATTAAAAGTGTTTGTATGTGATACAATTACAGACTTTTAATTGTGTTCTGGTGCGGTAATGTTGTCTCCTGCTTTGGCTTTACTGATTGCAATGGGACAATTGCCCTCAAAGTAACAGAGGTTCAAGTTGATGTCAACATACTGGATTAATTTGCGGGTCAAGGAAATGATCATCCTGTTAAAGTTGTGCTAGAGGACGGTTGGGAACATCACTAGAAGAGTGTTTTTTGTTTTGGGTGGCTGGGTTCTTACCATGCTGCGAATATGGGTGTATTTGATGACACAGTATGTCCCACTGTAGCGTTCTCTGTAACCCCACATTGTTTTTTCCATTGACTTCAGGTGATTTTACTTTTTACACGATCGGATTCGGTTCTGCCTGAGAGTCTGTTGCTCATCAGTATATTAATGAAAGTTATTATCATACAGTAACCATTTTTACAGATGAATCAAAAGATAATTTAATTGGGGATGTTGGTGTGGCTGTTTTTGTGTGCCTGAATAGCAGGTAATGATAAAGAAATGACTTATAGCCATTTATCAGCATAGAAAGCAGAATTCTTTGCCAACAGTTTAGGCTTACAGTGGATGGAGGAAATTGGTCCTTATAATTTGCTCAGAATACATTTCAGTTTTGATGAGTCTTAAACAGGTCATTCTGGCAGTAGGTCAGATTGACTGTTGGAAACTTGACAAACGGTATTTCATATATAAAGTTTGATTTATATGTCTGCACATTATGGGGCCTGCATATCACACTGTTGAGGGAAATGATGATGTTGACTGTTTAGCACCAAAAGCTGTTAAATGTTAAGCTGTGGATATAGACCTTCCACTTAGCAAATTAGAAGCTAAAGGGTTGGTAGTGTTAAGAATTAGGGGCTTATGGCAAGACGTAGGATAATGGACGTAAAGACAGACACCTTTCCAGAATACATAAACCTGTTGGGTTTATAGAAGAAGGGCTTAAAACAAGGGAAGGAATGATATTCACATGACAGAAATATCCACACTATGCTTAATTATGCCTTGTAACTAATTGGAAAACTTCATTCTGTGTCGTGTACATTTTGTCATTATGAAACCGTCGAAACACATACTATTTCAATGTGAAGCGTACAAGGCTGAAGAAAAATCAAATGCAGTCTTCAGTACAATCTTTGCGAGGGTAGATAGTTTTCAAATAAAAGCTATTAAATTATGGGACTGACTTTAAATCAATTCACAGTTTGAGCTGGAAAAGGCACGTAATAATTGTGTTAAACGTAAGGAAATAACATAAAGGGTAGCAAAGGTGAGTGGGCTGTTGGATTACTGAGATGCTCTTTTTATTTATTTATTAAATTTTTAGAAAATTACAAAGAATAAATGTAATGAAAAATTAGTAAGAAAAAGAAAAATAATATTAGTCCTCCTCCCCATCCCCACCTTAACCCTTATCTAAAGAAAGAAATAAAGAAGAAAAAGATTGCCTCGATATTGGAGGATACCCACATGCTCCATGGAGTTCAAAATAATTTTAATATTTATTCTTACTTTCCCCAATTACATTATAATTTTATCTTCAAAGGACCTATATATTTAATCCTATCTTTTGTAGGTATGGGAGCCAAATTTTTAAAAATATATCATATTCATTTCTTAGATTATATGTAATTTTTTCAAGTGGAATACAACTATATATTTCATTATTCCAATAATCCATAGTTAAATATAACTCAGATTTCCAAGTAATTGCGATAACTTTTTTAGCTACTGCCAATCAATATTTATAATTTTTTTCTGATACATATTCAATTTAATTTTCGGTATTGTCCCTTCAATATCTCCTAATAAAAATAATATTGGACTATTTGGGAGTTGAACTCCAGTACTTTGTTCCAATAAAAGTCAGATATATCGAAAATGGTTGAATTTTAAAACAAGACCAAGTAGAATGTAAAAAAGTACCAATTTCTTGATTACATCGAAAGCATTGGTCAGACATATTTGAATTTAATCTATTTATTTTCTGTGGTGTTATATATAATTGATGTAAAAATTATATTGTATTAATCTAATTTGAACATTTATTGTATTTATCATACTATCAGAACATAATTTTGACCAACTTTTTCCAACAATTTTAACATTCAAATCAGTTTCCCATTTTTGTCTTGATTTATGAATTCCAGATTCAGTCTGTTTTTGAATCAAATTGTACATACAAGATGTAATTTTTTAAATTTTTCCTTTTTGAATTAATATTTCTATTTCACTAAGTTTTGGCATCAACATTGTTTGACCCAGCTTTTCTCGTAATTGTCCTTTAATTGAAAATAAGAGAAAAGAGTGTTGTTTGATATTTTATATTTATTTTTTCATTGCTCAAACGACATCAATACAATTACATATATATTTAATCCCCTTTTGGAACCAATTATGTAAAAGTTTATTATCCATTGTAAAAGGAATAAGCCTATTTTGAATTAAAGTTTATTTTTGCTAATAAAGATTTCTTTATCTTATCGTCCATATTTACCTTATTCCATAAATCATTCAAGTGTCTTAATATAGGAGATTCTTTTTTTTTCCCGTATCAATTTGGATTCCCATTTATATGTAAAATCTTCTGGTATGTTTTCTCCTATCTTATCTAATTTTATTCTAATCCATGCCGGGTTTTTTTTTCATCAAAAAAAGATGCAATAAATCTAAGTTGAATTGCTTTATCATAATTGTTAAAATTTGGAAGTTGTAACCCTCCTAAATCAAATTTACATCTCAATTTTTCCAATGATATTCTTGACATCTTTCCTTTCCAAAGAAATTTCCTTACATATTTATTTAGTTCTTGAAAAAACTTCTGCGGTAATTGTATTGGTAAAGTTTGGAATATATATTGCAATCTATGGAATATATTCATTTTTACAGCATTAACTCTACCTATTAATGTTATTGGTAACATCATCCATTTATCAAGATCCTCTTTTATTTTTTTTTAATCATGGCAAATAATTTTGTTTATATAAATTTTTTACATCATTGTCAACTCTGATACCTAAATATTTTATCCCATTTATTGACCATCGAAATTGAGTTACTAATCGACATTGATTATAATTTCCTTTTGTAAGGGGTAAAATTTCACTTTTATTCCAATTTAATTTATACCCTGATACTTTCCCGTATTCTTCCAATTTAAAAGATAATCTTTGCAAAGATTGTAATAGGTTTGTAAAATAAATCAAAACATCATCAGCAAATAAATTAATTTTATATTCTTCTTGATTAACTCTAAAACCGCCAATATCTGAATCTGTTCTAATTAATTCAGCTAATGGTTCTTTTGCCAATACAAATAAAGCAGGTGATAACGGGCAGCCTTGTCCAGTTGACCTCGTTAAGCAAAATGGTGTTGAAATCTGAGCATTTGTAACTACTTCAGCTTGAGGATTAGTATTTAAGGTTTTAATCCATTGTATAAAAGATTTTCCTCGCTCATATTTTTCCAATACCTTAAACAAAAAAATCCCATTCCAATCTATCAAATGCTTTTTCTGCATCCAAAGCAAATGCCACACTCATTTCCTCTCTTTTTTGTGCCAGATGAATTATACTAAGTAACCAGGTTAGATTATCCATTGATTGTAATAAAATCTGTTTGATCCATATGCATTAATTTTGGTAAATATTTAGATATTCTATTAGATAAAATTTTTGCTATTATCTTATAATCTGTATTCAACAAAGAAATAGGCCTATATGATGTTGGTTTTAGAGGATCTCTTTTTTTGGCAATACAGTTATGATCGCTGTTAAAAAAGATTGTGGGAGTTTATGCATTCTTTCCACTTGGTATATTAATTCCATAGAGGGAGGAATTAATATATCTTTAATTTTTTTTATAAAATTCAGGAGGAAAACCATCTTCTTCTGGGGATTTGTTACTCTCAAGTGATCCTACAGCTTCTTCAACCTCTTTTAATGTAAAGGGCATATCTAATCCTTTCTGTTCTTCCAAATTAAATTTCGGAAGGGTTATTTGTGATAAAAATTTATCCATCTCAGTAATCTTATTTTGTGATTCTGATTGATATAGTTCAGTATATAAAAAAAAAATAAAGTTTCATGAATTTCCAAAGGTTTATCAGCAACCTTATTTACACTTGTTCTAATTGCATTTATTGTTTTAAAAGCCTGTTCTGTTTTCAACTGCCAAGCAAGAATTTTATGTGATCTTTCACCTAATTCGTAATATTTCTGTTTAGTTCTCATAGTTACTTTTTCTGTACGATATGTCTGGAGTGTATTATATTGTAGTTTTTTATTAACAAGTTGTCTTTGTTTTTCTTCTGTCATATATCTTTGAGATTCTTTTTCTAACTTTATGATATCTTTTCCCAATTTTCCTTCTTAATTTTAGATGTATAACTTATAATCTGACCCCTTAAATATGCTTTCATCGCTTCCTATAATACAATTTTACCCTCAACTGAATGTAAATTTGTATCCAAAAAAAATTGAATCTGTTTTTTCATAAAATCACAAAAATCTTGACGTTTTAATAAAATTGTATTAAATCTCCATCTAAGCTTTATGTCTATTTGAATAAAATGAATAATCTCTTTCTCTTGGATTAATTTTCCTCCATATATCAATCAGGTTTAAATCTTTCATTAATGATAAAGTTAGTTTTATTTCTTTTAATTTTGTAACAACTGTAGTTGACCTTTCCAAAACTGGATCTAAACAAAAATTAAAATCTCTGCCTATTAATATTTTATCATTTGCGTCAGCCAAGTTCAAAAAATCTTCTTGTATGAATTTTGCATCATTTTCATTTGGTGCATAAATGTTCATAAAATTTGCATAATTCTGAAAAAATTTGACAATGTATAATCTCGTATCTCCCCACAGAATCAATTATTACATTTTGTATTTTAATTGGTAAAGATTTATTAACCGAAATTGCAACTCCTCTCGATTTTGAATTAAATGAAATTGCTATAACATTTCCAACCCAATCTCTATTTAATTTCTTATGCCTGTGAACTTACTGAACACATCCTTGCCAGAAAAAAAAACTTATCCCAATCCACTCTTCCTAGATCCTTTTTCATTTCCACAAAATTGGCCGTTCTCCAATTTTACCGGAACGTTAAGCTGCCAGTTCTGCCCCTCACTAATAGCAGTCATGTCGTTATCCCACGTGTCAACCCAAGCCCTGAACTCATCTGTTTTACCGACAATACTCCGTGCATTGAAATAGATGTACCTGAGAATATGTATATCATCCGCTTTTTTTTCATTTCCGTTTATACATGCAGTCCTCTCATGTTCCTTATCCTCCTGCACCTCACTATCTGCTCTAACACTCTGGTTCCCCTCCCTCTGCAAATCTAGATTAAATTCCCCGGAGCAGCACTGGCAAATCTACCCGCAAGAATGTTATTCCTCCCCCCCCCGCCCAGTTTAGGGGCAAACCGTCCCGTCGGAACAGGCCCCACCTTCCCGGGAACAAAGCCCAATTGTCCAGAAACATGAAGCCCTCCCTCCTGCACCATCCCCTTAGCCACGTATTTAGCTGCACTCTCCGCACATTTATATTTACAGGGACTTTACTTCTGACGCCGGTCCCGGGACTGGACCCGTTTACAGACCCGGAGCGGAACCGGAGCAGATTCTCAGCCACTGGTTCACACCCCAGGTCCGGAAGAAAGGATAAAGTTTCCCCGTGAATTTATTCCCAGTGAAGGTGTGGAGATGGGACTTGGTCTCCTCGTTGTAAAATGAAACTGTCCCGGACTCGTAACTGAGATAAACTCCCACCCTCCCGGGGATGGGACCGGCAGGGAGACGGGACCCGGGGGAGGGGCGACCGGAGACGTCACAATCCCGATGTAACACGTCACCAAACCGCTGTAACACGTCACCAACCCGCCCGATGACCCAGAATCCGGTCTCCGGACTCAGACTGACCCGTCCCTTCCTCTTCACAGACTCTGCGGCGACTCCCAGACACCAGAACCGATTCCCCGTCACCTCCACCTCCCAGTAATGTCTCCCCGATGTGAATCCCTCCGATCCCAGCACACATGCCCAGTGTGTGAATCTCTTCCCGGTGTCAGGGAGATCTCTCCAGGTCCGGGTCCGTCTCACACTCTTCCGATCCTCAGACACCTCGAGCCACGGACTCGCCGTTTCCACATCCAGGGTGACAGAGACTGGGGGGAGAAGCAGAGAATTTCATCTGTGAGTGTGAAGGGGGCAGTGTGATGGTTTGAGACATTAAAGGAGGTGACAATGGGAACCAGTGGGGGAGAGATGAATGGCAGATTGGACCAGGAGGGGGAGGGGTGGAAACCCTGTGGGTGAACTGTGTGTGTAGACGTAATGAGAAGCTGGAGGGGGCAAAGATGGCAGATGAGGATGACTTTGTCCCCTTTCCCACAACCCCATCCCCCACAGCCCCTCATTAGGACAGGGGATGAATTTGCAGGAACCCTTAAGCAACACAGGTATTGAGGAATTATTTCAGTCTGAACCCTAGACTGTTTACTCGTTTCCATAGAAACTTACCGGCCTGCTGTTCACCCAACAATTTGTGTGTGTTACTCTGCTTTAAATATACTCAATTATTTGGACTCCAAAGCTGCCTGTGGCAGATTCACTCTCCTGTGGATAAAGGAATTCCTCCTCATCTCTGTCCTAAATGGACATCCCTATAGTTGGAGGCTGTGCTTACCGTTCTCGACCCACCCACATCCTCCCAACATCAACTCTCTCCAGACAGGTGTCAGAGAGATCTGGCGAGACCCTTTATCAGGACCTGTGCAGCTTGGATTACCAGCATCTGTAGATTTTCTTGTGTTTGATTTTTAAAGCAGAAGTTATTTTATCATGAGCTGATCCATTTTCCCATTCTCTCATTTAGTCCCACTCTCCCACCCTCTCACCATGACCTGTCTACTCACATACCTATCAATCTCTGTCTTAAATACACCCAATGACTTGGCTTCCACTGCTGCAAGAAATTCACAGATTCACCACCCTCTGGCTAAAAAAATTTCTTTGCATCTCCGTTCTGAATGGGCGCCCTTCAATCCTTAAGTCATGCTCTCTCGTACTAGACTCCCCCACCATGGGAAACAACTTTGCCACATCCACTCTGTCCATGCCTTTTAACATTCGAAATGCTTCTGTGAGGTTCCCCCTCATTCTAAACTCCACGGAGTACAGTCCAAGAGCGGTCAAACATTCCTCACATGTTAACACTCTTATTCCAGGAATCATTCTCGTGAATCTTCTCTGAACCCTCTCCAACGTCAGAACATCCTTTCGTAAATAAGGAGCCCAAAACTGCACACAGTATTCCAAGTGAGGTCTTACCAGTTCCTTATAGTGCCTCAACATCACATCCCTGCTCTTATTTTCTATTCCTCTAGAAATGAATGCCAATATTGCATTCATCTTCTTCACCACCGACTCAACCTGGAGGTTAACCTTAAGGGTATCCTGCACGAGCACTTCCAAGTACAATTGCATCTCAGAATTTTGAATTCTCTCTCCATTTCAATAATAGTCAGCCCGTTTATTTCTTCTACCAACGTGCATGACCATACACTTTTAAACATTGTATTTCATTTGCCACTTCTTTGACCATTCTCCCAATCTATCCAAGTCTCTCTGCAGACTCTCTGTTTCCTCAGCACTACCGTCCCCTCTACCTATCTTTGTATCATCAGCAAACTTAGCCACAAAGCCATCTATTCCATAATCCAAATCGTTGATATACAATGTAAAAAGAAGTGGCCCCAACATGGACCCCTGTGGAACACCACTGGTAACTGGCAGACAACCAGAATGGGATCCTTTATTCCCACTCTCTGTTTCCTGCCAATCAGCCAACGCTCTATCCACAAATGTAAATTTCCCATAATTCCATGGGCTCTTATCTTGTTTAGCAGCCTCATGTGTGGCACCTTGTCAAAAGCCTTCTGAAAATCCAAATACACAACATCCAGTGCATCTCCCTTGTCTAGCCTACTTGTAATCTCCTCAAATAATTTCAATGGGTTTGTCAGGCAGGATTTTCCTTTAAGGAAACCATGCTGAGTTTGGCCTATCTTGTCATATGCGTCCAGGTACTCCGTAACCTCATCCTTGACAATTGACTCCAGAAACTTTACAACCATTTCTCAATCTAACAGGTCTATAATTTACTTTTTGCTTCCTTGCCCCTTTCTTAAATACCAGAGTGGCATGTACAATCTTCCACTCCTCCGGAACCATGCCAGAATCTATTGACTTTTGAAAGATCATTGCTAATGCCTCCGCGCTCTCCACAGCTACTTCCTTCAAAACACAAGTGTGCATTCCGTCTGGTCCTGGAGATTTATCTACCCTGAGACTATTCAGCGTCCTGAGTACTTTCTCTGTCGTAATTGTGACTGCGCACACTTCTCTTCCCTGACACCCTTGAGTGTCCGGTATACTGCTGATGTCTTCCTCAGTGAGGACTGATGCAAATACTCGTTCAGTTCCTCAGCCATCTCCTTATCTCCCATTACAATTTCTCCAGCATCATTTTCTATCTGTCTAATATCCACTCTCACCCGTTTTTTATTCTTTATATACTTGACAAAGCTTTTCGTATCTTCTTTGATATAATTTGCAAGCTTCCTTTCATAGTTCATCTTTTCCCTCTTAATGGCCTTCTTAGTTTCCTTTTGTAAGCTTTTAAAAACTTCCCAATCCTCTGTCTTCCCACTAATTTTTGCTTCTTTGAATGCCCTCTCCTTTGCTTTTACTTTGGCTTTGACTTCTCTTTTTCCATTTGAAAAATTCTTCTTTTTTGGAATATATCTGTCTTGCACATTCCTCACTCCTCACATAAACTCCAGCCACTGCTGCTAGGCCGTCCTTCCCCCTAATGTCCCTTTCAAGTCAAATTTGGCCAGTTCCTCTCTCGTGCCACTGTAATTTCCTTTACTCTACTGCAATACCGACACATCGGATTTCGGCTTCTCTTTCTCAAATTTCACAGTGAACTCAATCATGTTACGATCACTGCCTCCTAACGGTTCCTTCACCTCAATCTCTTTAATCTCCTCTGGGTCATTACACAATATCCAATCCAGTATCTCTGATCCCCTAGTGGGCTCAACAACAAGCTGTTCTGAAAAGCCATCTCGTAGACATTCTACAAATTCTCTCTCTTGAGATCCAGTGTCGACCTGATTTTCCCAATCCACTCGCATGTTAAAATCCCCACAATTATCATAACACTGCCCTTCTGGCAAGCCTTTTCTATTTTCTGTTGTAATTTGTAATCCACATCACTGCAGCTGTTAGGAGGCCTGTAGATAACTGCCATCAGGGTCCTTTTACCCCGGCGATTTCTTGGCTCAACCCAGAAAGATTCTGCACTTCCGATCCTATGTCACCTCTTTCTAATGATTTAATATCATTTCATACCAATAAAGCCACGCCACCCCCTCTGCCTACCTGCCTATCCTTCCGATACACCGTGTATCCTTGGATGTTCAGCTCTCACAGCCATGCATCCTTTAGCCACGTTTCAGTGATGGCCACAAAATTATACCTGCCAATCTGTAGCTGTACGACACGATCATCCACCTTATGCCTTATGCTGTGTGTATTTAAGTATAACACCTTAAGTCCAGTATTTGGTCAGTTTTGCTTTGATTGCACTGCAACTCATCCCAGTGGCTGCAAATTTGCCCCATCACCTGCCTGTCCTTCCTGACATCTTTACTGCTCACTATCTTAGATTTATAGATTCCCTCTCCTCCGCTCTATCATTCCGGTTTACCATCCCCCTGCCAAATTAGTTTAAACCCTCCCTAACAGCTCTATTAAACATTCCCGCGATGATATTGATCCCCTTCGGGTTCAGGGGTAACCCGTCCTTTTTGAATAAGTAGTACTTCCCCCAGAAGAGATCCCAATGATCCAAGAATCTGAAGCCCTGCCCCCTGCACCAGTCTCTCAGCCACACATTCATCAGCCTGATCCTACTATTCTTGCCCTCGCTAGCACGTGGCACAGGTAGCAATCCTGAGGTTACTACCCTGGAGGTCCTGCTTCTCAGCTTCATTCCTAACTCCCGGAAATCTCTCTTCAGGACCTCCTCCCTTTTCCTCTCTATGTCATTGGTACCAACATGTACCAAGACAGCTGGCTGCTCACCCTCTCCCTTCAGAATATTCTGGACCCGATCCGAGACATCCCGTACCCTGGCACCTGGGAGGCAGCACACCATGTGGGTATCTCTGCCAGGCGCACAGAATCTCCTGTCTGTTCCACTGACTATGGAATCCCCTATGACTACCGCATTCCTCTTCTCCCTCCTTCCCTCCTGCACAACAGCGCCAGGCTCAGTGCCAGAGACCCGGTCACCGTAGCCGTCCCCTGTCAGGTCATCCCCCTCAACAGCGTCCAAAACGATATACTTGTTGCTGAGGGGGGCAGCCACAGGGGTGCTCTCCACTATCTGGGCATTTCCCTTCCCTCTCCTGACAGTCACCCAGTTTTCTGACCCCTGTAGCCTAGGGATAACTACCGCCCTGTAGCTCCTGTCTATCACCTCTTCATTTTCTCTAATAAGCAGTAGGTCATCAAGCTGCAGCTCCAGATCCCTAACACGGTCTCCGAGGAGCTGAATCTCGGTTCACCTGGTGCAGATGTGGCTATCAGGGAGGCTGGAGGTCTCCCAGGATTCCCACATCTGACACCCTGAACAAAGCACAGACCCTGCAGACATGCTACCTAATTCTACAGGAATGACACAAAGAAAGATGGGTCTACTCACCCACTTACTTCACCAAGCACACGGACTTTTTAAACGGTTAACTAATGTGCCCTGCTGTTCCCCCGTCCGTCCAGGCCGATTTGCCAAGGGGAGAAAAAGAGTCGGTTCCTCGCTCTCAGCTCTTCCCGTTACCGCCTAAGCCCGTTGAGCCAAAGCCCTACACTCTGCTGCCACCCACTCCGCTGCCCGCTGTATAGGGTGGTCATCTTTTTAAACTCTCCGCGCTGTCCTGTGCAGTCTCGCCGTTCTTGTACACAAAGTTTTTTTTTTACACTGTCTTCCTTCAGAATTTAGCTCCCACGCCGCCCTTCTTGTCCCAATCTAAAAAACACCTTCAGTCCTGTATTCATCAGCCTATTCCACACTGTCCACATGAACTTAAGCAAGGCCTTTGATGTCGATGACAGACCACACTTGGAGTATTGTCTGCTTTTCCGGTTCCCGAATATGGGGAGGATGTCATTACACTGGACAGGAGGCTTCAGGAGGATGTTACCAGGACTGGGGGCTTGGGTTAAAATCAGAGAGTGGGTAAGCTTGGGCTATTCAGCTGTAGTGTAGGATGTTCAGGTGTGACCCCTTATCAAGGTAAATAATTCTAAGGAGCTTAAATAACGTTCTTTTTCCAAGAAATGGGAGTACAGAACCAGAGGCCTCAGATGGAAAGTGAGATGGGAAATCGGGTAACATTCTCAGAGAGAGGGAGGTTGTTGAACGGAATTTGCCCTCAGACGCTGTAGAAACAGGTAAAAAATAACATATTTTAAAATAAATACACAGATGGGGAATGGTTAGAGGGATGGGGGGGGGGGCAAACACACAAATGGGCCATGCTCAAGAAGACATCTTAGTCTTGCAGATTGATGAAGTGGGCCGTGAGTTCAACATCCATCAAACCCTCCCAGATCATCCTCCTGAGGAATCTCACCCTGGAGTCTGTCTGTGAAGTGTTGATGTGACGTCACGTCAGAGGGCAGCTCAGTGACACAGAACAGACAGACTGGGTAAGGACGGCAGATTTCAATCCTAAATGGGAATTTGTGCCTATAACTGTGGCCGTGTGTCACACTCTAATAGTATATCTGTGTGTGTGTGTGTGTGTGTGTGTGTGTGTGTGTGTGTGTGTGTGTGTGTGTGTGTGTGTGTGTGTGTGTGTGTGTGTGTGTGTGTGTTGATTGTGGTAAATATCCGTGTGGTGTGTATACACATTGAAGGATAGTGTGCACATTGAAGAATTTGTATGTTACAGTGTGTCATCACATGTCTGGTGTGTGTTGACAATGTGTCACACGTGATTGAGTTGTTTAAATGAATAAATTACTGTCTCTGAAGAGACTGGTTTCCAGGTTACTGAGGGAAATAACAATGTACATTGCTGAGGCTCTGACTACAATCTGCCAGTCCTTCCTGTGTATGTGTGTGAGGGAGCTTTGCCAGGCCGGTTATGCTGTGTGTGCTTCTCCCGAGATGAAATCTTGACTCATGTCAATGCTTGTTGGTGTGTCCGAGCTGATTCTCACAATGCTTCAATGAAGTGGTCTGATCACCATAAAACATAGGAGCAGAATTAGGCCATTTTCCTATCGAGTCTGCTCCGCCATTCAATAATTGTTGATCCTTTTTTTCCCTCCTCAGCCCCACTACTTGGTCTTCTCCCCGTAACCTTTGATGCTGTGTCCAATCTAGAACCTATCAAGCTCTGCCTTAAATACACCCAACAGGTTCCACAAATTCACTAGCTGCTGGCACAAATTTCTCCGCATGTTTTAAATAGATTCCCCCTCTGTCTTGAGGCTGTGCACTCTTGTCCTAAACTCCACCACCATGGGAAACATCCCTTCCACATCTACTCTGTCTGAGACTTTCAACATTCGAAAGGTTTCTAGGAATTTCAACATTTGAAAGGTTTCAATGAGATTCCCCCTCATCTTTCTAAATTCCAGCGAGTGCAGACACAGAGCTATCAAACGTTCCTCGTATGATAACCCTTTCATTCCTGGAATCATCCTTATGAAATGAACCTTCTGCAATGCCAGCACATCTTTTCTTAGACGAGGAGCCCAAAATTGTTCACAATACTCAAGGTGAGTCTTCACCAGTGCCTTATAAATCCTCAGCATCACATCCCTGCTCTTGAAATGAATGCTATTTAAACCGATTGAATTCAATGCTAACATTGGATTTGCCTTCCTCACCAGTGACTCTACCTTCAAGTTAACCTTTAGGGAGTTCTGCAGAATGACTGCTGAATCCAATTTCGGCTCAGATTTTTTGATTTTCTCCCCATTTGAAAAAAAAATCTGCACATTATTTCTACGACCAAAGTGCAGGACCATGTATTTTCCAACATTGTATATAATTTGCCAATTTCTTTCCCATTCTCCTCATCCAAGTCCTTGTCCAGCCTAACTGTTTCCTCAACACTACCGGCCCCTCCGCCAATCTTCGTATCATCTGCAAAGCCTGGAAACAAAGCCATTTACTCTAGGACAAGAGGGTATGACTTCATGATTGAAGGACGTCCTTTTAGAACTGAGATGCGGAGAAATTACTTTAGTCAGTGTGTGTGGAGAATCTGTGGAATTTGTTGCGACATGTGGCTGTGGAGGCCAAGGCATATTTAAGGCAGAGATGTACCGGTTCTCATTTAGCCAGGGCATCAAATGGTATGGGGTGAAAGCAGGGGAGTGGGGATGTCCGGAAGAATTGGGTCTTCCCATGACTGAATATTGGAGCAAACTCAATGGGCCGAATGGCCTATTTCTGCTCCTATATCTTATTGTCTATTCCATCAGCTAAATCTTGATATACAGCATAAAATGAAGGTGTCCTAACACCTGAGTCCCTGAGGAACACGAGTCACTGGCAGCCAACCAGGAAAGGTTCCGTTTACTCCCATTCGCTGTTTCCTACCAATCAGCCAATGTTCTAACCATGCCTGTAACTTTTCTGTAATACCATGGCCTCTTAACCTGGTTACCACCTTCATGCGTGGCACTTTGTCAAAGGCCTTCCGAGATTCCAAGTATACAACATCCACTGCATCCCCTTTATCGATCCTGCTTGTAATCTCCTCAAAGAATCCCAACAGGTTTGTCAGGCAGAATATTCCCTAACGAAGCCATGCTGACTTGTCCTATCTTGTCCAGTGTCACCAAGTATTCCATAGCCTCATACTTAACAACTGACTCCAATTTCTTCCCAACCACAGAGGTGAGGCAAACTGGTCAATAATTTCCTTTCTGCTGCCTTCCTCCTTACTTAAAGAGTCAAGTGACATTTGCCATTTTCCAGTCCTCTGGCACCATGCCAGGGTCCAGTGATTTTGAAAGATCATTTGGAATGCCTCCATAATTTCTACTGCGACCTCTTTCAGAACACTGGGGTGCAGTTCATCTGGTCTGGGTGACTTATGTATCTTTGGGGCTTTCAGCTTTTTGAGCAGCTTGTCCCTTGTAACAGTAACTGCACTCACTTCTCTTCCCTCGCACTCTTCAACACCGGGCACAGTGCTGGTGTCTTCCACGGTGAATACTGGTGCAAAATATTTGGCTTATCTGCCATCTCTTTATCCTCTGTTATTATGTATCCAGCCTCATTTTCTAGCTGTCCTATATCCACTCTCATCTCTGTTTTATTTTTTTACAATACTTGAAAAACAATTTGATATTGTTTGCTATCTTGTTTTCCAAATATAGGTGTGTAAAAAGGGCCAGAAGGATCATTGGATACCAGAGTCACTCCAACCACAACCTGTACCAGTTGCTACCATCCGGGATACGGTACCGTAGCATAAATGCCGGGAGCAACAGGCTCCGGGACAGCCTCTTCACCCAGGCCAGTTCAATTCAAATCAATTTCTTGTTTATTTTTTCCCACCCATCATCCTTTTAGTTCCTCTCTGTAGATATTTCAAAGCTTCCCAATTCTCTCTCTTCCGAATAATTTTTGTTTAGTTGTATGCCCTCTCCTTTGCCTTTACATTAACTTGTCTTCCCCTGTCAGCCATGGTTGTACTATTTCGCCATTGACACCATTTCTGCTCTGCTCTCATCCCTGCCAGCATCTCCTTCCAATTTGCGTTGGCCAACTCCTCACTCAGACCACTGTAATTTCTTTCACTTCTCTGAAATACTACAATGTCAGGCTTTACTGTCTCCTTATCAGATTTCAAGTTGAACTCGGTCATGTTGTGAGCTCTGCCTCCTAAGGTTTCTTTCAACTACTCCCCTCTGGTTCAATACATAACACCCAATCCAGTAGAGCTGTTCCCCGAGTAGGCTCAACGACAAACTGCTCTAGAAAGCCATCACATTGCATTCAACAAACTCACTCTCTTGAGATCCTTTACCAACCTGATTTTCACCAATTGCCCTGCATGTTTAAATCTCCCATGATTATCATAACAATGTCCTTTTCATCAGCCTTTTCTATTTCCAGTTGTAATCTGTGAGCCACAACCCACTGACTGTTGGGAGGCCTGTATATGACTGCTGTCAGTGTCATTTTTACTTTTGCAGTTCCTTACCTCAACCCACAAGATTCAACATCTTCCAATCCTATGTCACATCTTGCTACTGATTTACCAGCAGAGCCACACCACCCCCTCACCCGACCTTCCTATACCACCAATACATTGTGTAACCTTGGATCCCATCTACAACCATGATTCCGTGATGGCCACAACAACATCACAACACCAGTTCCACTGGTTGGATCCAAACTTATGCACTGGTGTGTTAGTGCATTCGCCTGGGATTGGAACACAGTGGTTCATCCGCCAGTCCCGTGTATTGGTTGTATTGTGACCCTGTGCTGGTGTGTCCAGGGGTCTGGCATCTCCAGCTGACCATGTGACAGTGATGTCCCCCAGTCAGTGGGGTTGATGTGGAATAAACTTCAGTTCCCCTGCACCCCAGTATTACAGACAATCTTTGCCTCAAATTGGAACTAAATTGATCTTCATAAACAAAGAGAAATGAATCTTTGTAAGTTTTACCTCGATTAATAGCATCAAGCGTTTCTCTCAGCACTGTGTTCAACAAATAGAGGTGATCGAATTTTTCAACCGGTAGGGCCTCATCTGTCACTGCTAATTCCTGGACATCGTCATTAATCCTGTAAATATTAAACTGCTGGTTATAAATTGCTTTTCTGAACTATTTTCAAATCCATTCAGGATTTCAGTGAAGAGCCTGTCCTACCTTCTGTTCCGACGAGCTTCCTCCTGAAATAAATAAAACACAAATCTGATTAGACTTGGACTTACTGTCCACATCCTGAATTTCATCCAAATCATTACAAGGAGTTGAAAATTCCCACTCCCACAATCACTCAGACACACGGACAATACAGAACCATGGGGTAAATGACAGGGAAAGTTTCTGAATGTGAAACCATTACTGAGAGGATGAAACTTACAGGGAAGACAGGACAGGCTGCGCATTTTCATCTGGATATGACGTCAGGCTGATAGGATGGAGGAATTTAAGATCAGTGATGTATGTGATTGTGTGCGGGTGGAGGAAGTACCTCTATTTATGGGGAGACTCGTGGGGAGATGTAATTCCAGATGGATTTTAACAAATTCCACAAGAAATTTAGTGAGGAGGATGTGAAACTCGCTGCCACAGGAGTGGATGAAATGGAACAGCAGAGTGACTGTAATGGGGAGGCTGGATAAACACGTGAGGGACCAGGGAGTTCGGGGCACTGTTGCTGGGTGTGGAGAGTAGGTGGCAGGAGGATTGTGAAGCAGGGAAACTGATAGAAGATGGACCTAATGGCCTGTTTATGATAGAGAATGGGATATAATCCCATGCGAAATATATCCAAAAAATAAAGAGACAGTGAAAGTTTCCATAATCTGATGGAAACCGGATATGGAGGATAAGTCTAATGTGTGGGTCACATTCTTTGTTCTCACTGATTGACAGAGAGACCCTCACACCAACTGCAACAGACACACTCACAGCCTGTGACTGGAACCGGGTGTTAATGGGAGTTTCAGAGGATATTTAATGCGGTAATTAAGGAAACAGTCAGCAGCTCTGTGTTGTGATCGGAGTAAATAATTTCAGAGAGATTTGCATTCTGTCCTGGGATGTACAGAAGTTGTGGAAGCCCAGTTTTAGGACAATAGACAATAGGTGCAGCAGTAGGCCATTCGGCCCTTCTAGCCAGCACAGCCATTCACTGTGATCATGGCTGATCATACACAATTAGTACCCCGTTCCTGCCCTCTCCCCAAATCCCTTGACCCCACGATCTATAAGAGCTCTATCTAACTCTCTCTTGAATGCATCCAGAGACTTGGCCTCCACTGCCTTCTGGGGCAGAGCATTCCACATATCCACCACTCTCTGGGTGAAAAAGTTTTTCTGCATCACTGTTCTAAATGGCCTACCCCTTATTCTTAAACTGTGGCCTCTAGTTCTGGACTCACCCATCAGCGGGAACATGCTTCCTGCCTCCAGTGTGTCCAATCCCTTAATAATCTTATTATTATGGGACAACAACAACCCTGAATAGATGCAACAATTGTCTGGTGAGAAACAGTTTACTGCCATTTGTAAATGCTGTGTGTAGGAGCAACGCGTCTGTTTTCTGTCTGCATTGTATTCTGTGTTACGTGTTTATTATGGTAACTCGTCACGTGAGTGGGGACGTGGTAAAAGCGAAGGGAAAAGGTTACGTATCTGTACTTTGTTCTGGGCAGTTTTGAGCTGGGGACGGGCGGATGTCATTCTGTTCTTGACTGCTGTGTTGCAGCTTACTTTACAATGAATTACCCTGAAGTTTCAGCGCTTCAAGGTTGTATTTGGCTAATGAAGGACTGAAAGCGTATCTTGGACATTTTGAAATGTCATTATTAGAGTGATGGGAGGGCACGTCATGCAAATATAACAACTTGTGTGAGGTCGCCAGCAGCTACAATTGATTTGTTAGAATTGGCCTCGGTGCTGTGTTTATTTCAAATATACCACTGTTCATTTCGTGCCCTTTGACAGAAACAAATTGAAATATAATCCCTCACCTTGAGAAATATCACACTATCTTTCTGATCCATCTGTTCCTTTAACTTAGTGATTTCCTCCTGAATAATCCTTATATTCTCTTGAAGAGCTAGAAGATTTTTCTCCATTGGGTTGAGAATCCTCTTCTCTTCTTCCCTGAGATCCCTGAGTAAGCTCTGCTCTTTCTCAGTGATAATCTGGCGCAGTTCAGCAAACTGGGATGTGATGTGGGACTGAACACTGTGTGACTGTTCCTGTCGAAGGAAAGGTGAAGATTAAAATACTGCATTACTGTGCTCTGTTTCCTTTTGTCGTTCAGTTCGGTCCATTGGAGTCCATGCTACTTCTGAGAGCATTCCCATCAACACCATTCCCTCACGTTTTCCTGAAACCTACTCTCACATATTGAACCATAAACTCCCATCTGATTCACACACACCTTCCCCACCTTTTCAGGGTTAACGGTAATTAGCCATTCATCCAGCATGTCCCTGGGATGTGTCGGAGTCTCTCGTGGTCACAGGGACAGCATGCAAACTCCACACAGACAGCAGCAGAGGTCAGGATCGAACCCAGGTCACTGGAGCTGCGATACTCTGCTATTCTGCATTAAATGGAGCAAAGCTCGACAGTAATATCAGAAATTCCGCTCAGGAAGCCTCACCCGAACTCCGGTAATCTTCTCTTTCTGTTGCTGCTCCTTTTCCTGGAAGTCTGATTTCTTTTTTGTGAGAGAGTCTAAGGAAGATTTTAGCTGATCCTGGAAGTCCGAGAGTGAAGGAAATAGAAACAAAGATGCATCAAAAGAAACAGGTGATCAAACCCGAATATCGCAGAAAATGCCGGAGGAACTCAGTGAGTCAGGCAGCATCTATTCAGGGGAAATAAACAGTCGGTGTTCCGGGATGAGACCCTTCTTTGGGACTGGGAAGGAATGGGAGAGAAGCCAAAATATAAAGGTTGGGGATGAGAACCAGCTGACAGGTGACGGGTGAGACAACGTGAGGGGGAACGTGGGGGAGGGTGATAAAGTGAGAAGCTGAGAGGGGACAGGTGGAAGAGGTAAAGGGCTGGAGAAGAAGGAATCTAATACGAGAGGACAATCGACCGTGGAAGAAACGGGAGGAACTAGGCTGTTTGCGGCCCTGAATGGCGACGAGGGAGGAGGTTAGGAGTCAGGTGTTGCAAAGGACAAAGGAAATGTGTTAAGTGTTAAATTAACGTTAGTTTTTACCTTATAGTTTTTAACAGCTTCTGTAATCAGCACAAATCGATGCTCTCTGTGTTCCTGCGCAGCTGCACAGATCACACAGATCAGTGTCTTGTCCGTTTCACAAAACAGCTTCAGTTCTTCCTCATGTTCCTCGCAGTGACGTTTACTTTCCTTCCCTTTCGGATTCAGGTTTAGATTTCGAGCTTTTTCAGCCAGATTTGCTAAGGCCCGATTCACCCTGAGGGTGCGGTCAGCAAACTCCTCTCTACATTCCGGGCAGGAGTTTCTCTCCTCCCTTTCCCAATACCGTGTGATACAAGAGCGACAGAAGTTGTGTCCACACTCCAGTATAATCGGATCGGTGAAGAAATCCAGGCAGACGGGGCAAATTACCTCCTCGGTCCAACTCTCGGCCGGTCCTTTCGAAGCCATGTTAACTCCAGCACTTCCTGATTCAGAATGCTTTCATTTTCGGGGAGTTGCTGATCCCCTGCAGTACCGCGATTGTCCACTACGCGCGCTGCAGACTCGGGGAATCACACAACACACACACACAATGCTGGTGGAACACAGCAGGCCAGGCAGCATCTGTAGGGAGAAGCACTGTCGACGTTTCGGGCCGAGACCCTTCGTCAGGACAGCTGGTGTGGTACACTGCGTCGAGTGCTCCCGGTGTGGCCTTTTATATATTGGTGAGACCCGACGCAGACTGGGAGACCGTTTCGTTGAACACCTACGCTCGGTCCGCCAGAGAAAGCAGGATC
The DNA here is from genome assembly GCF_030144855.1 of Hypanus sabinus. Classification (NCBI taxonomy): domain Eukaryota; kingdom Metazoa; phylum Chordata; class Chondrichthyes; order Myliobatiformes; family Dasyatidae; genus Hypanus; species Hypanus sabinus. The sequence continues at coordinate 30,918 of NW_026779848.1, forward strand.
TCGCAGTGGCCACACATTTTAATTCCACGTCCCATTCCCATTCTGATATGTCTATCCATGGACTCCTCTACTGTCAAGATGGAGCCACATTCAGGTTGGAGGAACAACACATGGGCAGCCTCCAACCTGATGGCATGAACATTGACTTCTCTCATTTCTGTTAATGCCCCTTCTCCCCTTCTTACCCCATCCCTGACATATTTAGTTGTTCGTCTTTTTTCTTCTCTCTCCCTCTCCCCATCACTGCCTGTTCTCCATCTCTTTCCGGTGCTCCCTTCCCCTTTAGTTCTGCCTAGGCCTCCCGTCCCATGATCCTTTCCCTTCCCCAACTCTGTATCCCTGTGGCCAATCACCTTTCCAGCTCTTAGCTTCATCCCACCCCCTCCGGTCTTCTCCTATCATTTCGCATTTCTGCCTCCCCCTCCTACTTTCAAATCTCTTAATATCTTTCCTTTCGGTTAGTCCTGACGAAATGTCTCGGCCCGAAACGTCGACAGTTCTTCTTCCTATAGATGCTGCCTGGCCTGCTGTGTTCCACCAGGATTTTGTGTGTGTTGCTTGAATTTCAGCATCTGAAGATTTCCTCGTGTTTGCTCAGGGAATCAACGTGGTTTTGCTGGATGTGTTCAGTGGAAATTCTGGCCTTTTCTATGTTGAGTGTGGGATCAAAAACACATTAAACAGACAACGGATACAAAAACGCATCCATGGACTGTCTAAGCCCGGCTACGAGCGGAGGACGGTTGGCCGTATGGCTGGCAACCCCATCTTGTAAAATTCCAGTGCGACAAAAACGTCAGCTGAATCTCCATAGGCCTCATCCATGCGGTCGGAAGGACATTCCCCTGGAAGACGGTTGAAGTCCTGAGATGAAAGGAGAAGCCATGTGCCCCCTGGGGTGGTTCACTACTACCATAACTGTGAGGCTTCCTCAGCCAACCCGGCCTCTCCCTGTCCAGTGTAGAGGACCCCTGTAGTTCCAATGGTGTCCCTGACGTCTGGAATGTGTCAGTAGGCAGCATTCCTGTACGACTGGGCTTCGCAAACTTTTTTTAATGCCAAGGACCAATACCAGTAACCGTGGATCTCAGGTTGGGAACCGCTGCTCTCCAGACATCTCGATGTGATGGCAGGCCAACAAGTTTCGGGCGTCTTTCCCCGAGTTGATGATCTTCCAGCAGCACTCGCTGTCTATTTTCCAGAGCATCCTGGGAACAGCCCGAGGATCAGTGGGCCTTCTGTGACACACAAACACACACAGCTGGGCTCAGACATACAACACTCCCACATTCCTCCCTTTGTGACACCCTGCTTGCTCCGGGCCCCCAGTATGAAGCTCAAACTGTTGCAACACCTGCCCTTTAAATTCATGGCTGAGGCTGTGTTGTGTCTGTTCACTGTTTGAGTTCGATATTAAATGAAGAGCATTGAATGGGAAGGAAGGTTTGAATAGAAGAATAAAGATCTCCTCTGAAGGTATATGGGGTCCTGGTGAGAGCGTACATGGAACACTGTGCACAGGTCTGGTCTCCCTCCTGGAGACAGCCTGTGGGATGAAGGGAATGAAGAGAAGGTTTCAGAGATTGATTTGGGGGGTGCGGTAGTGTCCTCAGAGAGATTACATTGACTGGGCCTGTCTCAAAATTGGAGAAATAAGAGGTGGTCTGAGTGAGACAGACACAGTCTCACAGGGTATTGACAGAGTGGGGCAGGAATGGCGTTTTTCTTCACTGAGTGTTGAATAAGGTCACAGACTCAGAATCCGATGTCGTCTGACAGGTCGCAGATGAGGAGTGCAGCGAATCTTTGGATTTTTTCCCCACAAGGTTTCTAAATTCACAAGGAATATTGAAGGGCGGAGCGAAGATGGGAACATTGCAAGAAAGTGTCCCTGAGGTCAAAGATCAGCCATTATCGGAGTGAAAGGCCGAACTGGCGCAACGGGCCGAAAGGCAACCCCTGCTCCTGTTTCTTATTTCCTAAATCACGAGTTTACCTTTGCGCCTTGTTCTCCCTTGGCCTTCCGCCTGTCGGATTGCACAGGGGAGCGGTGAGAGCTCCGGAGATCCACCAGCAGCCGCTGCGGTTACTTCATGCTCTTGTTATTTATCGTTGTTTCTCTGTATTTGCACAGTTTGTTACCTTAAGCACTCAGGCTGATCTTTCACTGCCTGCTTCTGTTATCGTTACTATTCTACACTTTTTCTAAGTATGTCTGCAGGAAAATGCTTCTCCGGGTGGAACGTAGTGATTTATCTGTACTCTGATAATATTTACTTTGAAATTTGAGTTTCGGGGATTTTCCTTTAATTCTGTGAACAAACTGTGACTGACATCTCCAGCTCCCAGTAGCAGCCCGTTCTCACACACACAGCCAATCAGCGATCACTGCTCGGAGAGGGATGCTGCCATTGGCTGAGGGGTGTCAGTGGGCGGGACGCTGTTTGGACCGGGACCGAGTGGGCCGGAGACCGGGAGCTGCGCCTCGGGTTTCGGCTGCACCACCGGCGGGTCGTGAATCCTTTCGAAGGCAGAGCTGAAGCGACCGGCGGAGATTCCGTGAGATGTTTCAGCTACACGGAGGGCGCCCGGCCTTTCCCCGCCGAGGATCGGGGCCTGTTGTCTGGAGTTGTCTCCCAGCCCCGTCCCTTCCTGCTGGCAGACGGGAGCTGCTCCGCAGCGGCTGCCGGTGGATCTCCGGAGCTCTCACTGCTCCCCTGTGCAATCCGAACGGCTGAAAACCAAGGGAGAACAAGGGGCAAAGGTAAACTCGTGCTTTAGAAAATAAAGAACAGGAGCATGTCTGGCCGTTCGGCCCGTTGCGCCTATTCCATCCTTTCCACAGAATAGTCCTTTTTAAATCTTTTTATTGAGTTTAAACAAACATAAATGAAACACGAATACAAAGAGCTTGAGAGTACATAATTAATAGGTTAAGGTATAAATACAAATAGATGATAATAACCTCCAAAACTCATAGATGTTACAAAAAATGGAGAAAATAAATTAAACAAATCCTAACCGACATGGGCCATTGCATTATATCAATTATACACAGTAACGTCAATAACTCCGCACCTCCAACCAAATAATTAAGGATATTAAAAGTAAAGTTTAGGAAAAGTAAATTTAGCTCATATGAAAATGTTGAATAAATGGTCTCCAAATTTCTTGAAAATTAACTGAAGGGTCAAAGACAACACTTCGAATTTTTTCCTAAACTCAAACAAGAAATAGTTTGAGAAAACCACTGAAATATAGTTGGAGGATTAATTTCTTTCCAGTTAAATAGGATAGATCATCTAGCCATTAATGTAAAAAATGCAATCATCCGCCGGGCTGAGGGGGGAATAAATGACTATTATCCACCATTGGTAAACTGAAAGTTGCAGAAATAGAATGCGGTTGCAATTTGATATTCAGAACTGTTGAAATAATACCAAAAACATCTTTCCAATAATTTTCCAAACAGGGGCAAGACTAGAACATGTGGGTCAATGAAGCAACTTCAGAATGACATCTGTCACTGGTTGGATTAACATAAGAATAAAATCGAGCAAGTTTATCCTTGGACATGTGAGCCCTATGAACAACCTGAAATTGTATTAGGCATGTTTAGCACAAATAGAAGAAAAATTGATTAATTGTAAAATGTTCTCCCACTGCCCTGTGGGTATAAGAAAATGAAGTTCTTTTTCCCATTCCTTCTTAATTTTTTCTCATAGTCCTGGCTGTATTTTCATGATCGTATTATAAATGATGGCTACTAAACCCTTCTGGCAAGGATTCAGAGCCAGATTTTTTTCTGTAATGTCCATTGGACATAATTTCAGAAAAGACTAACATTCAAGAAACTTCTAACTTGCAAGTATCTAAAAAAAAAAGAGTTTTAGGCTGGATAGCTGTTCAAAGGACATAAAACTGTTATCTAAAAATAGATCACGAAAACATGTTATACCTTTTGTTTTCCATAACACAAAGGCTTGGTCCATAAAAGAGGGCTGGACAAAAAGTTAGATATAAGAGGGCTTGATTATTCAAGCCAAAGAATTTATGAAACTGAAACCTTATTCTTAGTGTATGTTTAACTATAGGATTAGTTATTTGTTTATTTTGTTCAGATAAAGCAAAAGGAGGAAAATATCCTAAAATAGAAAACAATGAGAAGCCTTGTACAGATTTACACTCCAAATTTACCCATTGTGGGTAAGGTACTACGACCAATTCTCGTGTCCAAAATATTAACTATCAGATGTTAACTGCCCAGTAGTAAAATCTTAGGCTTCTGTAAATATTTCTTACTTAATGTAGGATTTTATTCTGCCACATGTACTAAGATATTTTGCAATCAATAATATCAAAAAAAGTTTTAGGAATAAAAATTGGTAATGCATGGATTAAATATAAAAAATTGGGTAATACTATCATCTTGTTAGTATTAATTCGACCAACCAATGACAGAGATAATGGGGACCACCTGGTAACAAGTTGCTTGATTTGGTCAATTAAAGGTAAAAAAAAACTTTAAATAAACCCTTATGTTTCTTGGTAATTTTAATACCCAAATAAGTAAAATGATCTGTGACAACTTTAAATGGTAAGTGTTTATAAATTGGAACTAGCATATTTAATGGAAATAATTCACTCTTATTAAAATTCAGTTTATAGCCAGAAAAGCTACTAAACTGAGCAAGCAAGGATGGAATAGCAGGAATAGATCTCTCAGGGTCAGATATGTATAGTAACAAATCATCAGCATATAATAATAACTTATAAGTCCCTTACCCATGGGTAATACCAAAAATATTAGGTAATTCATAAATGGCAACGGCTAAAGTTTCCAAAGCAATGTCAAATAATAGAGGACTTAAAGGGCAGCCTTGCCTCGTACCAGGGGACAACTGATAAAAAGATCTTTGATTACTGGTAAGAACCGAAGCCAAAGGTTTATAATACATTAATATAATCAATGATATAAATTTCAAGCTGAAATTAAAATTCTGCAACGTTTTAAATAAATATTTATTAAATATATATTAAATAAATCATTCAACTCTATCGAACGCTTTTTCAGCATCTACGGAAATGACATTCTGGTATTTTAGATGAAGAAGTATAAATTATATTAATTTATTTTCTAATGTTAAAAGATGAATAACAGGTTTTAATAAATCCAGTCTGATCTTCAGAGATAATTTGAGGTAATACATTTTCCCATGTAGTGGCCAAAATTTTGGAAAAAATCGTAGAATCCGTATTCCGCAAGGATATTGGCCGATAGGATGCACATTCAGTGGGGTCTTCAACTTTTTTTTACGAATTGGAGAAATGGAGGCATCATAAAGAGATTGTGATTATTTACTTACAGTTAACACATCTTTAAAAATTTTTACAAAGCCAAGGAGTGAGTATAGAAGAAAAGGATTTAAAAAATTCAGCAGTAGAACAGTCCGGACCAGTGGCTTTAACTGAATTCATTGAAAAAGGGAGTGGGTTCCCTTTTCCAGACCCTGCCCGGGGACTTGTGCCTCTCCTCAGGGTTATATTTTGAACCTCTCGGACAGGGACAGGGACTGGGTTCCCCTTTCTAGACCCTACCCAGGGACTCGTGCCACTCCTCAGGGTTATATATGGAAGCTCTTGGGCAGAGACAGGGAGTGGGTTCCCCTTTCCAGACCCTGCCCAGGAACTTCCGCCACTCCTCAGGGGTATATATGGAACCTTTCTGACACAGACAGGGAGTGGGTTCCCCTTTCCCAGGCAGATGCCTGAAGGTGACCGGGAGCCACCAGAGGGGCTGATGTAATACAAGCCATGGCACGGTGGGTCACTGAGGTAAGGGAACCCATTTGAATGACAGCCCGACTGCATGCGGATTTTGAGAATTTATCCGAAAGCTACAGAAAAAAGGAGAATCCCTTGCGTACTTTATAGCTCATTTTAAGGATACGTGAGAGTCCAATGCCGGCAAACCCCTGAACAGATCAGTATGTCCAGCTGGCAGTGCAGACTTTTCTACACTGTCTCAGGCCCAAGCCTGCCCACTCCTTTAAATTAACTAATCTCAATTCCATGTGTCAGACCTGGCACCGGGTGACATAAATTCTGATGAATAGGGAGCGCAGTTGACTCTTTAAAGGGACTGTGGAAAAGCGAGAGCATGCGCAGAGAACCGGTAGTGAGGAGATGGAGTTCGGGTACCGGCGAAGAACCCAGAACGGGTGTCAGGATCGTGCGGACGGTGCAGATGAAGAGGACACTTGGCTAAGGACAGAAACGGGGTTTGTAGAAAGAGGGGACATTGGGCCAGAGATTGTCGCACTGCATTCACAGACAAGAATAATAAGCGGCAGGAAGAGAGCCTGGATGACAGTGATACTCGACAGAGTACCACATTTACTCTCCACAATCCCATTGGTCCCGGATAGGGCAGGCCAGAGGTGACGGTTCACAGTGATACTCGACAGAGTACCACATTTACTCTGCACAATCCCTTTGGTCCCTGATAGGGCAGGCCAGAGGGGACGGTGATACAGGCAGCTGTGATCTGGCTCACCACACAGACAGGCTCTTTTCTCACTGCTGCAATCAGGTAGAAGGTACAAGACCCTCAGGACTCGCCCCACCAGGGTCAGGAACGGTTACTACACCTCAACCATCGGGCTGTGGAACAACACAGGACAACTGCACTCACCTGCTCTCCATAGAGAGGCTCCTACAACAAATCATCGTACTGGAACTGTATCAAAATGAGTGAAATTGGAGGTGGTTTGACTGAGACAGATCACATTCCTGTCTCAGAATTAGAGAAATAGAATCTCACAGTGTGCTGTCTTTACGACAGTTATTTAGTTTATAATATTTTCGCTTAGTAATTCATTCAATAGTATTTTCTAGTTAGAATTAGAAGTGTTTAAAGTATATTCATTGCATGTAAAATATATCGGCATGCGATGACGTCACATCCGGTTTCGCCGCGTCTTGTGGGAAAATACCGGTTTGGAATGAGCGCGAGGGTGGGGGCTTTCCACGAGGCTCACCTGAGCAGAAGTTGTTTGCAGGCATGAGAAATCACAGTGAGAGCAACGCTGTAAGTTAATAGATAATCGATATATTGAACTAAAATGTTAATGCCGATCCTGTTAGAAGTAACGACGGTAGATAATGTTTATGCTTTCGTTAGTTAAAGAGTCGCGGATAGTTTGCATGGAGGTATATTTAAAGTAGTCAATGGAGCAGGTAAACTCTCCCTGTATACTGCACCTTAGTGTAATGTAGTTATAGTCACCTTTGCAAGTATTTACACTTGAAATGTGATATTAAGGAAGGAACAAATACTGTATCAATCTTGTATTGTTTTATCAACAGTTTTCACCATATGTTAATGTGAAGAGTGAACAGTAAATGGTTAATCTTACTGCGATCTGGTTCTTATTAACTGTGGTTTATCCGGACGTTAAATTCGGCGTTCGTTACACCCGAAGGAGAACGTTACAGTGAAAAAGCGGCATTATCAGGTGTTTCAAGTGCTGCGATGTCAGCTCAATCCAGCATCAAGTCGACGCCGCCCAGCGACAGGGGCAGTAAACCGACATCAAGTAAGCCCACCCGGGCGTTATCAGGTGTTCCAAGTGCTGCAATGTCAGCTCGATCCGGGATCAAGTCGATGGCGCCCAGCGACAAGGGCAGTAGAACGACATCAAGTAAGTCCACACAGGCAAGAGCCAAAGCAGAAGCCGCCAAGGTGCGACTGCCTTACGCCAAACAAGAAGCAGTTTTGAAAATGAAACAGGCCACCAGAGAAGTCGAAATCCAGAAAGAAAAGGCCGCCAGAGAAGCCGAAAGGGCCGCCAGACAAAGAGAAGAGGCTGCCAGAGAAGTCGTAATCCAGAGAGAAGAGGCCGCCAGAGAAGCCGAAACCCAGTTGGAAATGACAAAAATATCGACAGAGTTGCAAGTGCTGCAGCGAGAAAGAGAAGAAGAAGCTGCCATGGTGGAAGCAGAGAACATAGAAGAAGCTGAAGGGTCGCGTGATCTGACCGAAACAAGTTCTGCTTTAGAAAGGACCAGACTGGAACGCACGAGCGACTATGTACAATATCAAGCAGACAGGCAGGCTCGTCTCCCCTCTCCATACCTATTCGATAACTTCCCCAGCTATGAGGAAGAGAATTTACCCTCGCGGCTCCGCGATGAATTCAAGAATGAAAGAGCTGACAACCGATATTCTTTGACACCAAAGTTACAAAGTTCGATGCGAAGAGACGCGGAGGTTGAATCCAGGATGGCAAATTCCATGAGAAACGTGCGTTCTCAGTCATATAGGCGCCAACGTACTTCTCCAGCCCGCATGCCGCTCGCAGCCGATCCCACGCTGCAGTATTTAGCACGACGGGATCTCGTCACTTCGGGACTGTACCAGTTTGACGATAAACCCGAAAATTACCGTGCTTGGTGCTTGGCACTCCACATTCACCAACGTGATCGACGGGGTCCAGCTCAGTGCAACCCAAAGGTTGGACCTTATGGCGAAATGGCTGGGGAAAGAATCACGCGACCAGGTGAGACGCATGCGTTCAGTGTACATCAACAAACCCGAGCTAGCCTTAAGCGAAGCGTGGGAGAGACTTTGGGAGAGATATGGGGCCCCCGACATTATTGAAGCGGCGCTATATCGACGTCTGGAAAACTTTCCTAAGGTGTCAGCCAAAGACCACTTTAAGTTAAGAGAATTCGGAGATTTACTCATGGAGATCCAAGGCGCCAAAGAAGATGGCTATTCAGCTGGTCTAGTATACCTAGATACTCCATCCGGGATTAGACCAATTGTGGACAAACTTCCATTTGGGCTGCAGGACAAGTGGCTGACTGTTGCCTCAGAGTACAAGGAAGAATACGGTGGTCGATTTCCTCCCTTTGAGCACCTCACTGAGTTTGTGTGCAAGGAGGCGAAGAGGCGAAACGACCCTAGCCTCGTGGGTCCAGGTAGATCCTCTTCGAATGTTTTCAACATTGATAAACCCGTGTCAGTGCTCAAGACCGAAGCCCTTACAACTAACAACGACCCTGGCAAGTATTATCCATTGCATAACAAACCTCACCCCCTGAAAGCATGCAGAATGTTTAGGGAAAAACCCCTTGAAGAGAGGACGGCTCTTCTCAAGGAGAAAAGAATATGTTTTAGATGCTGTTCCTCAACCTCTCACCTCGCCAGAGAATGTACGATCGCCGTGAAGTGTCCGGAATGTGATAGCACGGATCACGTCGGGGCCATGCATCCCGACCTGTCACCGCAAACCGAGAGCGCTCCTTCACCCCCACAACAGGACGGCGGGGAGGGAGAGGCTCACTCCAGGTTAACAGTTGTCAGCTCGAACTGTACAGAAGTCTGCGATCAAGCTCAGTCAAGTCGTTCTTGTTCCAAGGTCTGCCTCACTAAGGTGTACCCTAAAGGAGCCAAAGACAAGGCCATCAAAGCCTATGTGATTCTGGACGATCAGAGCAATCGTTCACTAGTCAGTCCGGAGTTCTTTAAATTGTTCAACATTGAGAGTGAGCGGTTCCCATACTACCTCAAAACTTGCTCAGGCAACATGGAAACCCAAGGAAGGAAGGCAGAAGGCGTCCAGATCGAGTCCCTGGATGGTAAAGTCGTCATCTGTCTCCCTCCGCTCTTAGAGTGCAATGAAATCATGAATTACCGCGCTGAGATCCCGACACCAAGTGCGGTGCTACACCAGCCGCATCTCCACCACATCGCCAAACACATCCCAGAACTGGATCCGAAAGCGGAAATACTCCTGCTATTAGGAAGAGATGTTATCCAGGTACACAAGGTTAGGCAGCAGATCAATGGACCACTCGACGCCCCATTCGCGCAACGTCTGGATCTGGGCTGGGTGGTGATAGGAGAGGTGTGTCTCGGTGACGTACACAAACCGATGGTTAACACACTCAAGACCAATGTGCTAGAGAGTGGCCGCCATTCAATCTTTCAACCCTGCCCGAGTGTCCCGTGCATCAAGGAAGCACAACAAGGCGTTAACAAGCGCGAGGCAAGCGACGAGTCGCTGGGCCAGTCAGTCTTCGCTCTAACGAAGTATGACAACAAACTTGCACAGTCAGCTCAAGATACCATTTCTTTAAAAACCAAAGACACCAAGGTCTTCAGAGATGAAGCAAATAATGGGGTTGCCCCATTGCCTATCAGAGAACCATGCCAGCGCTCACCAGATAACAAAGAGCAGGCAGTCAAACGGTTCACGTCCTTACGGAAAACCCGGAAAAGGAAACCTGAGATGCAGCAACACACCCGATTGGCCCACGAGGTACTGTGCACCCTAATGGCAGAGGTCACAGCCATTATAAACGCACAATCATTCCTACCTGTGTCTTCTGACCCAGAAAACCCCTTTATACTTTCGCCATCAACGCTCCTTACGCAGAAGGCAGGAGCACCTCCTCCACCAGGAGACTTCTCAGACAAGAATTTGTACACAAAGTAATGGAGACAAGTCCAGGCTCTGGCAAATCAGTTCTGGTCCCGCTGGAGACAGGAATATCCACCCTCGTTGCAACAGAGACGAAAGTGGACAGAACCCCGCAGGAATCTTCAAGTTGGAGACTGAGTCTTGCTCAGGGACAAGCAAGCCACCCGCAACAGCTGGCCAACGGCCAGAATCACTGCTACATTCCCTAGCGGGGATGCACATGTCAGGAAGATCGAATTGAAGACTACCGACCAAGGCGATGTGAAAATTAACCAAAGGCCAGTTACAGAAGCTGTTCTACTTCTACCCAATGACTGATTAAGAGACTAAGTTTGTACTATGCTCATTATGACCTTACGAAGGTCAAGCGGGGAGTGTGCTGTCTTTACGACAGTTATTTAGTTTATAATATTTTCGCTTAGTAATTCATTCAATAGTATTTTCTAGTTAGAATTAGAAATGTTTAAAGTATATTCATTGCACGTAAAATATATCGGCATGCGATGACGTCACATCCGGTTTCGCCGCGTCTTGTGGGAAAATACCGGTTTGGAATGAGCGCGAGGGTGGGGGCTTTCCACGAGGCTCACCTGAGCAGAAGTTGTTTGCAGGCATGAGAAATCACAGTGAGAGCAACGCTGTAAGTTAATAGATAATCGATATATTGAACTAAGATGTTAATGCCGATCCTGTTAGAAGTAACGACGGAAGATAATGTTTATGCTTTCGTTAGTTAAAGAGTCGCGGATAGTTTGCATGGAAGTATATTTAAAGTAGTCAATGGAGCAGGTAAACTCTCCCTGTATACTGCACCTTAGTGTAATGTAGTTATAGTCACCTTTGCAAGTATTTACACTTGAAATGTGATATTAAGGAAGGAACAAATACTGTATCAATCTTGTATTGTTTTATCAACAGTTTTCACCATATGTTAATGTGAAGAGTGAACAGTAAATGGTTAATCTTACTGCGATCTGGTTCTTATTAACTGTGGTTTATCCGGACGTTAAATTCGGCGTTCGTTACACCCGAAGGAGAACGTTACACACAGGATATTTACAGCGGAAGAGCTGGAATGAAGTTTCCCATAAGGTGTGGAACCAGCGCTCGGATTCTGTGACACCGGTTCCTCAACACAGCCAAAGGAAACATCATTCCTGCCTCTACCCTGTCAATACACTGCGAGACTGTGTCTGTCTCAGTCAGACGGCCTTTTATTTCTCTAATTTTGAGACAGGCCCGGTCAGTATAATCTCTCCGAGGACACTACCTCACCTCCTAAATCAATCTGGGAAATCTCTTCATTCCCTTCATCCCACAGGCTGACTCCGGGAGGGAGACCAGACCTGTGCACAGTGTTCCATGTACGCTCTCACCAGGATCCCGAATACCTTCAGAGGAGATCTTTATTCTTGTATTCAAACCTTCCTTCCCATTCAATGTTCTTCATTTAATATCGAACTCAAACAGTGAGCAGACACAACACAGCCTCAGACATGAATTTAAAGGGCAGGTGTTGCAACAGTTTGAGCTTCATACCGGGGGCCACGGAGCAAGCAGGGTGTCACAAATGGAGGAATGAGGGAGTGTTGTATGTCTGAGCCCAGCCGTGTGTGTTTGTGTATCAGAATCAGGTTTAATATCAGCGGCGTATGTGGTGAAATTTGTCAGCAGCAGATTGCATTATTTAATAATAAAACCTACGGATTACAATAAGTATGTATAAAATTATATTTAAAGTGTAGTGCAAAAAGCGAGGGAAAATCCTGAGGAAGTGCTTATCGGCTCATTGTCCATTCAGAAATCTGACAGTGGGGAAGAAGCTGTTCCTCAACCGGGGAGTGTGTCTTCAGGGTCCTGTACATACTCCTTGATAGTAGAAATGAGAAGAGGTCATGTCCTGGGTGATTGGGGTCCTTAATGATGGATGTCACCTTTTTCTGGCATCATCTTTTGAATGTGTCCTGGATGCTGTGGAGTCCAGTGCCCATGAAGGAGCTGGCTGAGTTTACAACTTTCTGCAGCATTTTCCGATCCTGTGCAGTGGCTTCTCCACACCAGGCAGTGATGCAACCAGTTAGAATGCTCTCCACAGTACATCTGTAGAAATTTGCAAGTGTCTTTAGTGACAGACCGATTCCCCTCAGTCTCCGAATGAAATATAGCCGATGTTGTGGCTTCATTGTAACTGCATCAATATGTTGGGCCCAGGATAGTTCCTCAGAGATGTTGACAGGCAGGAAATGGAAACTGCTCACCCTTTTCACTTCTGATCCCTCGATGAGGACTGGTGTGTGTTCCCTCGACTTCCCCTTCCTGAATCCACAATCAATTCCTTTGTCTTCATGATGCTGAGTGCAAGGTTGTTGCTGTGACACCACTCAACTTGCTGATCTATCTCAATCCTGTACTCCTCCTCGTCACCGTCTGAAATTCCAGCAACAATAGTTGTGTCATCAGCAAGTTTATAGATGAGCCTAGACACACAGACGTGAGTGCAGAGAGAGTAGAGCAGTGGGCTGAGCACGCATCGTTGAGGTGTGCCAGTGTTGATTGTCAGCAAGGAGGAGATGTTATTTCTGATTCACACAGTCTGGGGTCTCAATAGACAATAGACAATAGGTGCAGAAGTAGACCATTCGGCCCCTCGAGTCTGCACCGCCATCCTGAGATCATGGCTGATCATTCACTATCAATACCCAGTCCCTGCCTTGTCCCCATATCCCTTGATTCCCCTATCCATCAGATATCTATCTAGCTCCTTCTTGAAAGCATCCAGAGAATTGGCCTCCACCGTCTTCCAAGGCAGTGCATTCCACACCTCCACAACTCTCTGGGAGAAGAAGCTCTTCCTCAACTCTGTTTTAAATAACTGACCTCTTATTCTCAATCCATGCCCTCTGGTACTGGATTCTCCCAACATCTGGAACATATTTCCTGCCTCAATCCTATCAAATCCTTTACTTATCTTAAATGTTTCAATCAGATCCCCTCTCAATCTCTTCAATTCCAGCGTGTACAAGCCCGATTTCTCCAATCTCTCTGCGGCAGACAGCCCTACCATCCCAGGAATCAACCTAGTGAATCAAAGCTGCACTTCCTCAATTGCCAGAATGTCCTTCCTTAAACCTGGAGACCAAAACTGTACACAATATTCCAGGTGTGGTCTCACCAGGGCCCTGTACAAATGCAAAAGGACATCCTTGCTCTTGTACTCAATTCCCCTTGTAATAAAGGCCAACATTCCATTTGCCCTCTTCACTGCCTGTTGCACTTGCTCATTCACCTTCATTGACTGATGAACTAGGACTCCTAGGTCTCTTTGCATTTCTCCCTTACCTATCTCGACACCGTTCAGACAATACTCTGCCCTCTTGTTCCTGCTTCCAAAGTGGATAACTTCACATTTATTCACATTGAATGACATCTGCCAAGTATCTGCCCACTCACCCAGCCTATCCAATTCTCCCTGTATTCTCCTAACGTCCTCTTCTCATGTCACACTACCACGCAGTTTAGTATCGTCAGCAAACTTGCTGATATAGTTTTCAATGCCCTCATCTAAATCGTTGACATAAATCGTAAAGAGCTGTGGTCCCAATACAGAGCCCTGTGGTACCCCACTAGTCACCTCTAGCCAGTCCGAGAAACACCCATTCACTGCTACCCTTTGCTTTCTATCTGCCAACCAGTTTTCTATCCATGTTGAAACCCTGCCCCCAATGCCATGAGCTCTGATTTTACTCACCAATCTCCTATGTGGTACCTTATCGAATGCTTTCTGAAAATCTAGGTACACAACATCCACTGGCTTACCCTCATCTAACATCCTTGTTACACCCTCAAAAAACTCCAACAGATTAGTCAAGCATGATTTGCCCTTGGTAAATCCATGCTGGCTCGGCCTAATCCTATTACTGCCATCAAGATGTGCCACTATTTTGTCCTTAATAATGGACTCAAGCATCTTCCCCACGACTGACGTTAGGCTAACAGGGCGATAGTTCTCCGTTTTCTCCTTCCCTCCCTTCTTGAAAAGTGGAATAACATTAACACTCTCCAATCTTCAGGAACTGATCCTGAATCTAAGGAACATTGGAAAATGATTACCAATGCATCCGCAATTTCCTGAGCCACCTCTTTTAGAGCCCTCGGATGCAGACCATCTGGACCAGGGGATTTATTAGCCTTCAGTCCTACCAGTCTACTCATCACAGTTTCTTTCCTAATGTCAATCTATCTCAATTCCTCTGATAACTTATGACCCTGGCCCATCCATACATCTGGGAGATTGCTTGTGTCCTCCCTGATGAAGACAGATCTAAAGTACGCATTGAATTCTGTTGCCATTTCCCTGTTTCCCATAACAATTTCTCCCAAATCATTCTTCAAGGGGCCAACATTGTTCTTAACTATCTTCTTTCTCTTCACATAGCTAAAAAAGCTTTTGCTATCCCCTTTTATATTCCTGGCTAGACTGAGCTCATACCTGATTTTTTCTCTCCGTATTGCTTTTTTAGTTAAGATCTGCTGTTCCTTAAAACTTTCCCAATCATCTGCATTCCCACTCATTTAGCCCTGTCATACTTCTTTTTCTTTAATGCTATACAATCAATGACTTCCTTTCTCAACCACCGTGGCCCCTTCCACCTCTTTGAATCCTTCCTTCTCTTTGGAATGAACTGCTTTTGCATCTTTTGTATTATCCCCAAGAATATCTGCCACTGCTGATCCACTGTCTTTCCTGCCAGGGCATCCGCCCATTTAACTTTGGCCAGCTCTTCCCTCATGGCTCCGTAGTCTCCTTTATTTATTTGCAACACTGACACCTCTGATCTGCCCTTATCCCTCTCAAATTGTAGGTAAAAACTTATCATGTTATGATCACTACTTCCTAATGTCTCCTTTACTTCAAGATCACTTATCAATTCCTGTTCATTACACATCACCAAGTCCAAAATAGCCTCGTTCCTGGTTGGCTCAAGCACAAACTGTTCCAAAAATACATCCCTTAGACACTCCACAAACTCCACAAAGTCCTCCTGGTGAGGATCCAGTGGCAGAAGGAGGTACAGAGGCCCAGGTTTTGGAGCTTGTTGATTACAATTGAGGGTCTGACTGTGTTGAACGCTGAGCTGTAATCATCAGCCTATCTTGTGTATTGCTATTGTCCGGGTGATTTGATGCTGATTGTGAGCCAGTGAGAATTGTTGACCGATAGTAGCGATTGACAAATTGCAGTGGATCCCTGCACACAGACAGGAGTTGATTGACCATGACCAACCCCTCAAAGCACTTCATTACAGTAGTGAGCGTCACTGGGCGATGGTTGTTGAGGCAGGTCACCCTGGTATTTTTGGGCACTGGTATAATTGTTGACGTTCTGAAACGCGCGTGTGTGTGTATGTCTACGTGTGTTTGCATGCTTGAGCAGAGAGACAGAGTACTTGAGGCTTTCCAGTTCGATGCAGGAATATTTCCAGTAATTGGTGTGCCTTGAAAGACGGGTCACAGTGTTGGGCCGACTATTCAGATCAGAACAAAATCATTTACCCAGCAGACTGAGCTCATAACCCGCTCTTGTGTTTCAGTGTTATTTACAAATTGAAATGTACAATTTAAAATGTGCAAAGTAAATTTATTATCAAAGTATAGGCACATCACCATGTATAATCCTGGGATTTGATTATGTTGTAAATTCAGTAAACTCAAGAACCATTATAAAATGAATGAAAGATCGCCCCCAACAAGACAAACAAAATAACCATGTGCAGAAGACAACAAAATTCAAATACAAAAGAAATAAAACCAAAAAATAACCCAGAAATAAACATCAAGAACATGAGATGAAGAGCTGTTGATTGTGTCCATTCGTTGTGGGAATAGCAAAGTTGAAGGATCTGGTCTCAATTTAGAAATTTTTTTGGTTTAGCGAATTTTTCATTATCATCTCCCAATCTCCTTAATTTTTTTTTAATCCCTTCCATGACTGACAAAGTCTTTAAGGATTGGGATGAACTCGGTATTAAGTGTCTTTGGGACTTGTTTATCTCAGGATCTCTTGCATCATTTGACCAATTGTCAAATCAATTTGCACTCCCAAAATCACATTTTTCCAGATACCTTCAAATTAGAGATTTTCTACATTTCCAATTAGCTACTTATCCTATAGGTCCTGATAAAAATTTACTGGAAGATCTTTTAAATTTAACACCTTTTGTTAATGGTTCTATTACCAGTATCTATAACTTGTTGATTGATTCTAGACAAGACTTTTTAGATAAAATAAAAAAACGCTTGGGAGGATGACCTAAATTGTCAGATTTCTGATGATAGATGGAATAAAATTCTTAAACAGGTTAATAAATCATCTACACACATGCTCGTCATTCTCTTCTACAATTTAAAGTGGTTCATAGAGCTTACATTTCTAAACAGAAGTTGTCCAGTTTTTACCCAAATGTTTCCCCACTTTCTAATAAATGCAACTCTGCTGATGCCTCTTTAATTCATATGTTTTGGTTTTGGCCTACAATTGAAAAGATTTGGCGGGAAGTATTTCATACCTTCTCCCAACTTTTTAGGATCCAATTTGACCCAAATCCCCTTACTTCCTTGTTTGGTATTATTGCAAATGAAGACATAACTTTAAATACTCCTAACCTACAGGTTTTAGTTTTTACCTCTCTTTTAGCACAAAGAGCAATCTTGCTTAAATGGAAGGAGTCAACCCGTCCTACACATCTTCAAAGGCTACGTAATATTATGTCGTATTTAAATTTAGAAAAGATCCGCTGCTCAGTCTTAAATTCGAAACAATCTTTTTATGATATTTTGGGACCTTTCCTAAATAGCGTTTCCAATTTATAAAGTTTAACAGTGCACAGACTTTGATGTATATTTTTATCTTCTCTTCTTAAGTGAATATGTTTTTTTTCTAATCCATTGTCATCCATCAGCTTTTTTCTTTGGTAGTTGGTAGGGGGTTGACTTTTTATATATATATATATATATATATATATATAACATTTATTTTATGATTTGATCTGTCTTTAAATTTTTGATTACCGAGTGCTATACCTTTATGTGTTATGCTATAACATCTTGATCAATATTATTACAATATATGAAAGTACACAAGTTATGATGAGATGTATCTATGTGTTGCACTCTGTAAATCTTTTTTTTTCTTCTGAATAAAAATATTGTAAAAAGAAAGCAGGAACTGTTGGTTGAGTGTAATAACTATTCCTGAACCTGGAGTTGATGCTCCTGAGACTCATGCACCTTCTTCCTGATGGCAGCATTGAGAAGAGAGCATGGCCTGGGTGGTGGGGGTCCTTGATGATGGATGCTGATTTCCTGCGACAGCACTCCACAGAGATGTGCTCAGTCGTGAGCAGAGTTTTACCTGTGATGTGCTGGGCCACATCCACTATGATGTGCTGGGCCATACTACTGAGGACAGAGAGTTCCCGCTTTCTTGTAATTGCACTTGTGTCCCGGGCTCGGGACAGATCCTCTGAAATGTTAACACTGTGGAATTTAAAGTTGCTGAACGTCTCCACCTTTGAGCCCCGATGAGGATTGCCTCATGGGTTCCTGTTTCCTCCTCCAAAGTCCAGAACCAGCTCATTGCTCTTGCTCTCATTGAATGAGAGGCTGCTCTTGGACCATAAGAAGCAGAATTACGCCATTTGGCCCATCAAAACTGCTCTGCCGCTTCGTCATGGTAAATCCATTATTCCTCCCAGCCCCAATTTCCTGCCTTCGCCGCGTATCCTTTCATGCCCTGACCGATCGAAAGTCCATCAACGTCTGCCTTAGCAAAAGGAAAAGCAGCATCCGTCATCAAGGCAAGATGAGATGAGGCACCTCCCACTACATACCCATCCATTTCTGTCCCTCCGCCCTCCCCACTCTCTTGCCTACAAAGCTCACTTTCACTCCTTACCATTACCTACCCAGGACTGTATACAGTGCAGGCATTACAATAAATAATAAACAGGACAGTAGGGCAAGGGGTCAGTCCAGGCTCTGGCTATTGAGGAGTCTGATAGCTTGAGGGAAGAAACTGTTACATAGTCTGGTCATAGTCCGAATGCTTCGGAGCCTTTTCCCAGACGGCAGGAAGGAGAAGAGTTTGTATGAGGGGTGCATGGGGTCCTTCATAATGCTGTTTGCTTTGCGGATGCAGTGTGTAGTATAAATGTCTGTAATGACGGGAAGAGAGACCCCGATGATCTTCTCAGCTGACCTCACTATCCGCTGCCGGGTCTTGCGATCCAAGATGGTGCAATTGCCGAACCAGGCAGTGATGCAGCTGCTCGGGATGCTCTCAATACAACTTCTGTAGAATATGATGAGGATTGGGGGGAGGGGGGTGTGAGATGGACTTTCCTCAGCATCACTCCTCTCCATAGTCGCTGCCTGACCCCGGGTTCCTCCAGCATGTTGTCTGTGTTGCTTTGGGTTTCCGTATCTGCAGTCACACCATAAACCAATGCGCATGCGTGGTCGGTGCGGCCGATTCCCGAATATCGCGCATGCGCTAAGTAGACGAGAGGCGCTGAACTAACGGACGCAGGTAAGAGCGAACTCCGGGTGAACTTATTCACCGGCGTCTGAAACGCGACCAAAGTACAATTACTGTGATTTCCAGCCACACTAGTGCTGCACCCCACGACAGTCCTGGTCCTCTCCCTCTCTCTGAGCCCCATGATCCGTACCCGGCCGGGGGGAGCTTTCGACTCGTGGGCGACGCCGCCGCCAGTTTTGCGGCGCATGCGCATTCCTGGATCTTTCGATGGCGGACAGGGAGGTTTCTCTACGTGAGGGCTTCTGGGTAAAGAGGCAGCCATGGCCGTTGTTACCAGTGTTGCCTCGTACAGTCGAAGGAAGTGTGAGCGAATGTATCTCCCAAACACTACTGAGCTCCAGCTATTTAAATCCGAGGATTATGACCTCTGAACAAAAATATAGTTACCAGTTTATCTCAGTTAAAGAGTTTACCTTCCATTTAGATTCAGATTCAGATTCAGTTTATTGTCATTTAGAAACCACAAATGCAATGCAGTTAAAAAATGAGACAACGTTTTGTGAGATATCACAAAAGCACATTACAGAACAGACTACACCAGAAAATCCACGTAACGTTTGGCAATCCTCAATCCAGAGTCCGGAGAGGATGCTGCTTATTAATATCGCGCTACGATCTTAGCGCGTTCTCTGGAAAGGAGCTCCAAATGCACCAGACAAAACAAGAACAAAAGCTAAAGCTACAAGACCTGCACAAAACCACATAATTACAACATATAGTTACAACAGAGCAAACAATAGCATAATTGATTTAAAAAAAAACATGGGCACAGTTAAAATAGTCCAAAGATGTTAAAAGTTAAAAGTTAAAAGACTATAAGTTCGAAAAGAAACCACCACACAGTTTCCACAAGGCCTCAGGGTCCCAACAGACCGGTCATCCCACGCAAGCGGCAGAAGGGAATACCCCCGCTATACTTCAACAGCGCCGCCCGACTCAGCCTCGCAGACGCAGCACACAATGAAAATGCTCCGACCGCTGCGGACTCCGAGACCGTTGAACTAGTGAAAATGTCAATTAGTGCTTTATGGAATTAAAACCTTCCATCATATTTAGTTCTCTCTGGGTCAGTAACGATATGAAACACCTTTGCCTCGATGACAAGTGACTTCTGGCTTTCAGATCACAAAGGTGCCGCACTCCAATGAGAATAACCACTGCCCTCCACTATATATTCATTGGCATTGCCATCGATGGGTTCATCACTGTCAATCAGCAGATGGGGGGGGGGGCGATCCAAGTAATTAGTAAATCTCCAGGATCGTACATGTAGTAACAAGTGTTCTTTGTAGTGTTGTGCAACATGACCAGAACTTGAAAT
Source organism: Hypanus sabinus (assembly GCF_030144855.1). Classification (NCBI taxonomy): domain Eukaryota; kingdom Metazoa; phylum Chordata; class Chondrichthyes; order Myliobatiformes; family Dasyatidae; genus Hypanus; species Hypanus sabinus. The sequence continues at coordinate 51,328 of NW_026779848.1, forward strand.
AATGTCAAAAGAGAAATTGAGCCAAGTCATAGATTGATTGAAGTCAGAAACAGCCCAATCTCACACAGACAGGAATACAGTCCGAGAATTTGATGGTCAGTCAGAGTGCCTGTTCCATGCCTTGTTAGAAGATGGAGGTGTCCCTGCTTCCCACACCCCACCAGAGGAGCTATCTGCTACCCCGTCTGTAATCTCTGCTGTTCTCACTAAGCAACTGAAAAGAAGGGGGCAAAAAAATCTCTACCTTCAGCTAAAGCCTCAAAATCTCCACTCCGACTCCATTCACTCTGACACTGACCGCTCCACTCGCTCCTGCCCAACTTTCAGTTCTTGCTGAGCAAACCCAAATGCTGACTGGCCGCGGCTCAAAGGTCCAACGGAAAAAAAAAAACTGCTGCGAGGCTCTGCCTTTAATCCTTGACTGAAGACCATATGTCATTGAATCATAGAAAACCTACAGCACAATACAGGCCGTTCAGCCCACAAAGCAGTGACAAACATGCCCTTACCTCAGAAATTACCTAGGGTTACCCATCGCCCTCTATTTTTCTTCGAGCCTTCTATGTCTCAAAATCAGCAAAGTTTCCTGAAGGGAATATCTTGCCTGACAAATCTGTTAGCATTCTTGGAAGAAGCACAAGCAGGATCGACAAAGGAGAATTCGTTTCCTCAAGTGAAACTCGTGCTGGAAAAGCAACCCGAATGAAGAAATAGATGTTGTATACTTGGATTTTCAGAAGGCCTTTGACAAGGTGCACCACAACGGACCCAAATGCAAGACACAGACACTGAAGTGCGAGGGAGAGGACCAGGTGTATCAAGCAAGAAGTGGGGAAGAAACGACACTGGACAAGACTAGGTGACAGGGCATTGGCTAGGACAAGGGTAGGAAGGTGAGGCCTGGACGAGGAACTAAGAACTGGGAACTAGGAACCTGGACAAGGATTCCAAGCCAGAGATTGGAGAGGGACCCGGAACCTGGGTCTTGACTCGGGCTCGGACTCCGGATCCAGACGAGGACTGGACGTGGCAAGCTAACAGGACTGGGAACCTCCTCGGAGCCTCGAACATGGAGTGGAAACCTCCTCGGAGACTTTGACCCGGACTGGACTTGACTCGAAGCCTGAGACTTGGACTGGACTTGGACACGGAACGACAAACAACGGCAGTCCACTCGAGTAGCGGCAAACAGTCTTCCTACTGAGCCTTGGACTCAAGCACAGGAACACAGAACACAGAGCCAGGACCCCTCCTTGGGTCAGGACGTAGGGGCTTTACATAGAGTCAGGACCCCTCCTTGGGGACAGGACGTAGGGCCGGGGCTTTACACAGAGTCAGGACCCCTCCATGGGGACAGGACGTAGGGCCGGGGCTTTACACAGAGTCAGGACCCCTCCTTGGAGACAGGACATAGGGCCGGGGCTTTACATAGAGTCAGGACCCCTCCTTGGGGACAGGACGTAGGGCCGGGGCTTTACATAGAGTCAGGACCCCTCCTTAGGGACAGGACGTAGGGCCGGGGCTTTACATAGAGTCAGGAACCCTCCTTGGGGAAAGGACGTAGGGCCGGGGCTTTACATAGTCAGGACCCCTCCTTAGGGACAGGACGTAGGGCCGGGGATTTACACAGAGTCAGGACCCCTCCTTGGGGACAGGACGTAGGGTCGGGACTCATACACGGACACTAAACACGGGGACACAAAGAGACAGTTCCAAGCTCATCGATAGACAGTTCCTTCTGTTGGCATGACAAGGCTCCAGTCTCACTCTAGCGGTTAAACTTGATGGTGATTCAGGCGATGACACAGGCGAGGTTGCAGGCAAGGCTTCAGGCGTGGGTTGCTGAAAGATGGGGAAGGGATGGAAGGGAAGGGAACAGTCCAGGGAAGGGTAACGGCAAAGCCGGCCTGTCTTACGCGACGGAGGCGAGGACAGGGAGGGACAGAATCAACCGCAGGGCAATGGCAAAGACAGCCTGACCTACCCCACAGTGGCAAGGACAGGATACTGACAAGACCAACCCGCACCTACACTCGAACCCAGGGCCACTGATATTCCAGCCCCAATTTGAGAATCAGGTGCCTGTGATTCAGCCCAACTGAAACAATGGACAGCCCGAAGACCCGGAGCCCAGAGTCCACGGACCGGACCGTGAACCGGAACGCAGACGTCATGGACAGGACCATGACAAGCTGAATGGTAGGAGGCAAAGACTGGGAATAAAGGGAGCCAACTCTGGTTGGCTGCCAGTTACTAGTGATGTTCCTCAGGGCTCTGTGTTCGGACTGGTGATTTTTGTAATATTCCAATAGTTTGGAAGACAGAATTGCTGGCTTTGTTACAAGGTTTGCAGACGATATGAAGACATGAGGAGGGGCAGGTAGTTTTCGGTAGAGAGGGTGCAGAAGGACTGAGATAGATTTAGAGAATGGGAAAAAAAAACAGCAGATGGGATACAGTGCCGGGAAGTGTATGTTCATGCATTTTGGTAGAAGAAATGAAAGTGTTAACTTCTTCGAAATGGACAGAAAATACCGAACAACTGAGGTGCAAAGGGTCACGGGGAGTCCATGTTCAGGATTCCCTGAAGGTTAATTTGCAGGTCGAGTCTGTGGTGTGGAAGGCAAACGCAACGTCAGCATTCATTTCGAGAGATCTACAATATATCAGCGAGGATGTAATTTGGGAATTTGGTCATCACTGGTGAGGCCTCACTCGGAGGACAGGTCTGGGCCCCTGATCTTGGAAAGGACGTGCCGAAACTGGAGAAGGTTCAGAGTATGATCACAAAAACAGATTCCAGGATTGAATGGATTGTCATATGAAGAGCGTTCAATGGGCCTGAGCCTGGATCAGCAGAGGAATTAGGGCTGACCTCATGGAAACTTATCAAACTGTGGAAGGGCTTGATAGAGTGGATGTGGAAAGGATGCTTCCTCTGGTGGAAGAGTCTGCGACCAGGGAACAGAGCATCAGAATAGAGGGGTGTCCTTTTAGAACGGAGATGACAGAGAACGGACAGAGAGTGGTGAATCTGGGGAATTCCGTGCCACAGGCAGCTGTGGAGGCCAATTCTTTATGTACATTTAGGGCAGAGGTGGATAGAATCTTGATTGATCCGGGCATGAAGTGATACAGGGACAAGACAGGAGATTGGAGTGGAGAGCAAATTTGGATCAGCCATGATAAAATGACAGAACAGACTCGATGGGGTAAACAGCCTCATTCTGGTCTTAAGTCTTACAGTCTGACGGTCTGTCCCCAGTGTGAACTCGCTGATGTAGCTTCAAGTCAGATGACTAAGTGAATCCCTTCCCACAATCTGAGAAAGTGAATGGTTTCTCCCCAGTATGAACTAACTGGTGTCTCTGTAGCTTGGATGACCGAGTGAATCCCTTCCCACATTCAGGGCAGGTGAATGGCCTCTCCCCAGTGTGGATTCGCTGGTGTGACAAAAGGGTGGATGAGTGAGCGAATGCCTTCCCACAATCTGAGCAGGTGAACGGCCTCTCCCCAGTGTGAACTCGCTGATGTATTTTCAAGCCAGATGATCGAGCGAACTCCTTTCCACAGTCTGAGCAGATGAACGGTTTCTCCCCAGTGTGAACTAACTGGTGCCTCAGTAGGCGAAATGACAGAGTGAATCTTTTCCCACAGTCTGAGCAAATGAATGGTTTCTCCCCAGTGTGAAAGCACTGATGTGTGTTCAGTTGAGATGACCGAATGAATCGCTTCCCACAGTCCGAGCAGGTGAATGGCCTCTCCCCAGTGTGAACTCGCTGATGTACTTTCAAGTCAGATGACAGAGTGAATCTCTTCCCACATTCAGAGCAGCTGAACGGTTTCTCCCCGGTGTGAAATCGTTGATGGACGCTCAGCTGAGCTGCACGAGCGAACTCCTTCCCACAGTCTGAGCAGGTGAACGGTTTCTCCCCAGTGTGAACTCGCTGATGTTCCTTCAGTTGAGATGACCGTGTGAATCCTTTCTCACATACTGAGCAGGCAAACGGTTTCTCCCCAGTGTGAACCAGCCAGTGTGTCTGTAGTTTGGATGACTGAGTGAATCCCTTCCCACACTCAGAGCAGGTGAATGGCCTCTCCCCAGTGTGAACCAGCAAGTGTCTCCGTAGTTTGGATGAATGCATGAAACCTTTCCCACATTCAGAGCAGGTGAACGGACTCACCCCAGAATGAACTTGCTGATGTACCTTCAGGTCAGATGACCGAGTGAATCCCTTCCCACATTCTGAGCAGCTGAACGGTTTCTCCCCAGTGTGAGTTTGCTGATGTTCCTGTAGTTGAGATGACCGAGTGAATGCCTTCCCACATTCTGAGCAGCTGAACGGTTTCTCCCCAGTGTGAACCAGCTGATGTCTCAGTAGGTGAGATGACCGAGTGAATCGCTTCCCACATTCTGAGCAGCTGAACGGTTTCTCCCCAGTGTGAACCAGCTGGTGTCTCAGTAGGTGAGATGACCGAGTGAATGCCTCTCCACATTCTGAGCAGGTGAACGGCCTCTCCCCAGTGTGAACTCGCCGATGTACCCTCAGTTGAGATGATGAAGTGAACTCCTTCCCACAGTCTGAGCAGGTGAACGGCATCTTCTCAGTGTGAACTGGTGACGTTCGTTCATTTGAGATGACTAAATGAATCTGTTTCGACATTCAGAGGTGGGGAAAGGCCATGGCACCATGTGAATTTGCTGGTGTCTCTGTAGTGTGGTTGATTGTGTCAGTGCCTTCCTGCACTCTGAGAAAAGTCTCCTCACTGGTGAATTTTAGGATATATCTTCAGCATCAATGACAGAATGAATTGCTTCCCGCTGTCAGAACAGGTGGAGCATCTCACTGTGGTGTGAACTTGCTGATGTATCTTCAGGCTGGTTGACTGGGTAGTTCCCCTCCCTCACACAGAGCAGGTGAATGGCATCTCCCCACTGTGAACTCACTGGCGTGTCTGTGGGTAGGCTGTGAGTGAATCCCCTCCCTCACACAGAGCAGGTGAATGGCCTCTCCCCACTGTGAACTCACTGGCGTGTCTGTGGGTAGGCTGTGAGTGAATCCCCTCCCTCACACAGAGCAGGTGAATGGCCTCTCCCCACTGTGAACTCACTGGCGTGTCTGTGGGTAGGCTGTGAGTGAATCCCCTCCCACACTGAGAGAAGGAGAATGATATCTCACTGCGATCAATCATCTGGCAATTCAGACAGTCAGATGTTTGAATCCCTTGTACAATCAATGAGTTGAAGAACTGATCTCCAGTGAACAAATGCTGGTATGTTCTCAGCACCCCGGTTCCTGTGGATAACACGGAGTTACAAAAGAAAATTTCCCTTCAGACACAGATACAACTCCAACTGGATCAACAACAATGCAAAATACATCAATGGGAGAAGGACAATATCCATCCGACCTTATCTCAAACACATTTACTGAGGTCGCCTTCACTGCTTCATTAGGCAGAGAAATCCACAGATTCACCACGCTCAGGGAAAAGCAGTTCCTCCTCATCTCCGTCCCACATCCCCTAATCTTGAGGCAATGTCCTCTCGTACTAAGCTACCAGTGGAAGCAACTTTCCTGCCTCTGGCTTATCTACCCCTTTCATAACTTTACATGTTTCTGTAAGATCTCCTCTCAATGTGAGCGCTGGAATCACAATTTTACCCAATTCAACTCAAGCTGGAGCAACACAACCTGAGATATACAGTAGGAAGCGAGGGAGGAGATTGCTGAGCCTCTGGCGATGACCTTTGTATTACCACTCAGGAAGGGAGATGTACCAGAGGATTGGAAGACCTTGTCCCCTTGTTAGGGAATGGAGTAGAGGGAACCCAGGAATTATAGACCAGTGAGTGGAGAGTGCCCCAGTGGCCATCTCCCTCAGTAATTGTTACCTCACTTTGGATGCGGTTGAGGGGATGACCTGACAGAGGACGACCACGACGATCGGGTCTCTGGCACTGACCCTGGTTCTGTGGTGCAGAAGGGAAAGAGGAAGTTGAGGAATGCAGTAGTCATAGGATTCAATAGTGAGGGGAATGGACAGGAGGTTCTGCACGCCTGATAGAGATACGTGTGTGGTGTGTTGCCTCCCAGGTGGCAGGGTACGGGATCTCTCAGATTGGGTGCAAGGTATTCTGAAGGGAGCGGGTGACCAGCCAGAAGTCTTGGTACACGTTGGTATATATGACACAGGTAGACAAAGAGAGGAGGGCGTGAGGAGAGAATTCAGGGAGTTCGGTAGGAAGCTGAAAGGCAGGACATCTAGGGTAGTAACCTCGGGATTGCTGCCTGTGCCACGTGCTGGTGAGAGCAATACTAGCATGATTAGGTATATTAATGTGTGGCTGAGGGACTGGTGTAGGGGGCAGGGCTTTAGATTCCTGGATCATTGGGATCTCCTCTGGGGGAGGTATGACCTGTACAAAAAGGACGGGTTACACCTGAACCCAAAGGGGTCCAATATCCTAGCCAGCACATTTAATAGAGCTGTTAGGGAGGGTTTAAACTGATTTGGCGTGGGGATGGGAATCAGAGTGATGGGGCTGAGGAAACGGGAAACAGAAATAAATCGAAGATAGTGTGCAACAGGGCAACAGAGATGTGGGGCAGTGAAAATAGAAAGCAACAAATCCTGGGCTGAGAGTGTTATTTGAATGTACAGAGCATGAGGATTAAAATGGACGATCTTGAAATTCAGCTGCAAATTGGCAAATTGGTCAATCTCTGAAACTTGGATAAAAGGTGGCTGCCGATGGGAGTTGAATGTCCAAGAATACACGGTGTATCAGAATGATAGGTGACTGGGCAGAGAGGGTGGTGTGGCTCTCTGGATAAAAAAATATTAAATCATTGGAAAGAGATGACATAGGATTGTAAGGTGTGACCGTCTAACCATATAACAATTACAGCACGGAAACAGGCCATCTCGGCCCTTCTAGTCCATGCGAACGCTTACACTCACCTAGTCCCACTGGCCCGCACTCAGCCCATAACCCTCCATTCCTTTCCTGTCCATATACCTATCCAATTTTACTTTAAATGACAATACCGAACCTACCTCTACCACTTCTACTGGAAGCTCATTCCATACAGCTACCACTCTCTGAGTAAAGAATTTCCCTCCTTAAGCTTTTGCCCCCAACTCTCAAATCATGTCCACTTGTTTGAATCTCCCCTATTCACAATGGAAAAAGCCTATCCACGTCAACTCAATATATCCCCCTCATTATTTTAAATACCTCTATCAAGTCCCCCCTCAACCTTCTATGCTCCAAAGAATAAAGACCTAACTTGTTCAGCCTTTCCCTATGACTTAGGTGCTGAAACCCAGGTAACATTCTAGTAAATCTTCTCTGTACTCTCTCTATTTTGTTGATATCGTTCCTATAATTCAGTGACCGGAACTGTTCACAATACTCCAAATTCAGCCTTACGAATGCCATGTACAGTTTTAACACTACATCCCAACTCAATGCTCTTATTTATAAAGGCCAGCATAACAAAAGCTTTCTTCACCACCCTATCCACATGATGGGGTCATGGGTCTCTACGGGTTGAGTTACGAAATGGGGAGGGGAATGGCAGTTGTATACAGATCTCCATACAGCAGTCGGGATGTGGATTACAAATTACAGCAGGAGATAGAAAAGGCCTGTCAGAAAGGCAATGATAACATTGATAATCATTGTCAATTTTAACATGAAAGTGAATTGGGAGGACCTCGAGAGAAAGAATTTGTAGAATATCTAAGGGATTGCTTTTTAGAACAGCTGGTTGTTGAGCCCACGAGGGGATCGGCTATGCTGGATTGGGTGATCCCAATATGATCAAATTCACATTGAAATTTGAGAGGGAAAAAATAAAACCAATGTGTCAGTATTTCAGTGGAATAAAGGAAATTGCAATGGATGGGAGGGGAACTGGCTGAAGTCGACTGAAAAGGGACATTTGCAGGAAGGACAGCAGAGCAGAATGGGTGGATTTTCTGCAAATAATGAGGGAAATACAAGACAGATATATTCCAAATAAGAAGAGATGTTCAAAGGGAAGAAGGACACTACTGTGGCTGACAAGTGAAGTCAGAGCCAAAGTAAAAGCAAAAGAGAGGGCAAACAAGGAAGTTGGAGCTAGTGGGAAGACAGCTTCACCAGCTTTTTAAAACTTGCAAAAGAAAACTCAGAAGGTCATTCGGAAGGAAAAGATGAATTATGAGAGGAAGCTGGTGACTAATATCGAAGAAGATACTGAAAGCTTTTTTAAATATATATATATATATAAAGGGTAAAAAGAGTCGAGGGTAGATTTAGGACCAATACAATATATCGCTGGACTTATTGTAATGAGAGTTGCTGAGAAGTAAGAGGAACTGAATGCGTACCAGACATTCAAGGGTATCAGGGAAGTGAAGTTTGTGCACTGACAATTACGACTCAGAAGGTGCTCTGGAAGTTTAATGGTCTGAGGGTGGATAAATCTCCAGGACCTGATGCAATGCACCCTCCGGTTCTGAAGAAAATAGCTGGAAAGATTGTGGAGGCATTAACAATGATCTTTGAAGAATCAATAAATTCTGGCATTGTACCAGATGACTGGAAAATAGCAAATGTTACTCCGCTATTTAAGAAGGGTCAGAGGCAACAGAAAGGGAACTATAGACCTGTTAGCATGACATCAATGGTTGGCGGTTGATGGAATCGATTGTTAGGGATGAGATTATGGAGTACCTGGAGGCGCATGACAAGATAGGCCAAAGCCAGCATGGTTTCTTGAAAGGAAAATCCTGCCTGACAAAACTACTGCAATTCTTTGAGGAAATTACAAGCAGGGTAGACAAAGGAGATGCAGTAGACGTGGTGTACTTGGATGTTCAGAAGGCCTTTGACAATGTGCTGCACATGAGGCTGCTTAGCAAGATAAAAGCCCATGGTATGACAGGGAAGTTATTAAAGTGGGTGGAGCATTGGCTGGTCGGCAGAAAACAGAGAGTGGGAATAATGGGATCCTATTCTGGCTGGCTTCCTGCTACCAGTGGAGTTCCACAGGGGTCAGAGTTGGGACCACTGCTTTTTACAATACCTGTCAATGATTTTGACTATGATATGAAAGGATTTATGGCTAAATTTGCCGATGATAAAAAAATAGGTGGAGGAGCGGGTAGTGTTGAGGAAACAGAGAGCCTGCAAAGAGACATAGATAGTTTAGGGGAATAGCAAAGAAGTGGTAAATGTAATACAATGTTGGAAAGTGTGTGGTGATGCAATCTGGTGGAAGAAATAAGTGGACAGACTATGATTTCAATGGGGAGAGAATTCAAAATGCAGAAATGCAAAGAGACTTGGGAATCCTTGTGCTAGATGCACTAAAGGTGAACCTCCAGGTTGAGCCGGTTGTGAATAAGGGAAAATTCTAGAGGTATAGGATATAAGAGCAGTGATGTGATGTTGTGGCTTTATAAGGCACTCGGGAGACCACACTTGGAGTATTGTGTACAGGATTGGGCTACTCATTTTGGGAAGGATATATTGACATTGGTGAATGCTCAGCGAAGATTCACGAGAATGATCCCAGGTATGAAATGGTTATTGCGATGAAATCTTAAGTTTTATTCATTATGGACTGTGCCTTTAAGAATCACGCCTGTAAGAGAGAGAGAGAGAAGTACAGTGCAAATAGAGGGAGAGGGAGTGAGGGGGAGAGAGAGGGGGAAAGGGGAGAGAGAGGGAGTGATGAAGGTAGAGCATTGGATGCAGTGGACGTGGCTTTCAGTAAGACTTTTGATAGGGTTCCTCAAGCAAAGCTCATTGAGAAATTAATGAGGCAAGGATCCAAGGTGACCTTGCTTTGTGGATCCAGAATTGGCTTGCCCACAGAAGGCAAAGGGTGGATGTAGATGCTGTATGAAGGATGATGACCAGTGCTGTTCAGCAGGGATCTTTTCCGGGACCCCTCCTCTTTGTAACTTTTACAAATGACCTTGATGAGGAAGTAGTGTATAAGATGATGAGAGGCATGATAGTGTGGATAGTCAGAGGCTTTTACCCAGGTCGGAAATGGTTGCCACAAGAGGACACAGGTCTAAGGTGCTGGGGAGTAGGTACAGAGGAGTTGTCAGTCGTAAAGTCTTTTACTCAGAGAGTAGTGAGTGTGTGGAATGGGCTGCTGGCAACGGTGGTGAAGGCAGATATGATAGTGTCTTTTAAGAGACTTTTGGATAGGTACATGGAGCTTAGTAAAATAGAGGGCTAAGTGGGCCGAATGCCTGTATCGTGCTGTAGGTTTCCTACGTTTCTAGAAGGGTGGGTTTGTAAGTTTGTCGATTACACAAATGTTGAGGTTGTTGTGGATAGTCTGGAGGTTACCGCCGGACATCAATAGGATGCAGAACTGGGCTGAGAAGTGACAGATCGAGTTCAACCCAGTGGCTCCTTTCAGTAGGTAACATTTGAAGACAGAATACAACAATAATGTTAGGACTCTTGACAGGGTGGAGGATCAGTGAGATCTTGGGGTCTGTGTCAATCGTGCACACAAAGCTGCTGGGTAGGTTGACAGTGTTGCTAAGAAGGCCTTCATCAACAATGAGACCGAGTTCAAATGCCAGAGGTAACTTTACAGATATAAGGACATAGTTGGACCTCACTTTTGGTACAGTGTTCAGTTCTGGTCCCCTCAATACAGGAAGGAAGTGGATACTATAGACAGAGGGCAGAGGAGATTTACAGATATAAGGCCTTAGTTAGACCTCACTTTTGGTACTGTGTTCAGTTCTGGTCCCCTCAATACAGGAAGGACGTGGATACTATAGACAGAGGGCAGAGGAGATTTACAGATATAAGGCCTTAGTTAGACCTCACTTTTGGTACTGTGTTCAGTTCTGGTCCCCTCAATACAGGAAGGATGTGGATACTACAGACAGAGGAGATTTACAGATATAAGGACTTAGTTAGACCTCACTTTTGCTGCTGTGTTCAGTTCTGGTCCCTCAATACAGGAAGGACGTGGATACTATAGACAGAGGGCAGAGGAGATTTACAAGGATGTTGCATGGATTGGAGAATATGCCTCATGTGAATAGGTTGAGTGAACTTCGGAGCGAAGGAAGATGAGAGGTGACCTGATAGAGGTGAATAAGATGATGAGGGGCATTGATCGTGTGGATAGCAAGAAGCTTTTTCCCAAGAGTGAAATGGCTGACATGGGTGGGGGGCATAGTTTTATGGTGCTTGGAAGTAGGTACAAGGGTGATGTCAGAGGTATGTTTTTCACACAAAGGGTGGGTACAATAGGAACTTTTCAGAGACTTTTAGATAGGTACATGGGCGATGTGGTAGGGAAATTGTAATTACACTGTGGATTTCTGTCTCTATATGAACTCCTCATCTTCTAACAAGGCACGGATCAGTTATCCTGGCTGACCATTAAATTCTCTGTATTCCTGTCTGTACGAGGATGTTTCTGCGTTCAATCCACCTATGACTTGGCTCAATTTGTCTCTGTCCTTTGGGATTATTTCAAGTTCTGGCCATGCTCCACAACACTACCAAGATCACTTGTCACAACATATAGAATCCCAGAGATTACCTAATTACTCAGATCCCCACCCCAGCTGATTGATAGTGATGAATCCATTAATGTCAATGCCAGCAATCCTGAATGGGAGGGCAGCAGTTATTCTCATTGGAGTGTGGCACTTTTGTGATGTGAAAGCCACAAGTCACTTGTCCTCGAGGACAAAGGGGTTACTTACCCAGAGGGAACTAAATCTGACGGAAGGATTTTTTTTTGCCATACAGCACTAATTGACAATTTAATTGATTGGAAGGCAGGCTTTTCATCCAAGATTAACTAGAAAACATATTTTTGTTCCGAATTACTAATCCTTGCATGTATACAGCTGGACCTCGGCAGAGTTTGAGAGAGACATTCGCTCTCATTTCCTCCGACTGTACTGGGACAACGCTGGCAGAGTCACGCATGGCTGCCGCTTTACCCAGAAGGCCGCACGAACGAGAAACCGGTCTGTCAGCCACCGAACGTTCTCGCGATGCGCATGCGCCGCAGAGATGGCGGCGGCTCCAGCGCTCGTCAGCTCCCCGAGGCCCGGGACGGTTCGTGGGGCTGAGGAAGAGGGACCGGACCGGGGCTGTCCTGGGGTGCAGGACCAGTGCGGCAAGAGCTCACAGTAATAGCCCTTCAATCGCGTTTCAGACACGATTAATTCCCTCCCGGAGACCCTCCTACCTGCAGCCGGTCCTTGTGAGCCTCACGCCGACTGAGCGCATGCGCGATAGGTCGTACCGCCTCAGACCTCTGCGCATGCGCATTTGAGCAAACGAGAAAATCTGCAGATGCGGAAATCCAAAGCAAAAGAGGGGAAATACTGGAGGAAATTCAAAGGGGCCGGCAGCAACTATGGAGAGGAGAGAACAGTCGGCGTTTCAGACCGAGACCCTTCTTCAGGACTGGAAAGGAAGGGAGGGAGTAAGAATCTGGGGGAAGGTGAGATGATAGGGTAAACAGGGAGACGGGGAGGAGTGAAGAGCTGAGAAGTTGATTGGTGAGAGTGATAAAGGGGTGGAGAATTATTATTATTAAATACTATTAATCCAGAGTGGGGAATTCTTTCGTTACAGCAGCAACATTTAAAAACATACTTAGCACTGTGCAGACTTTACTAAAAATAAAGATTTACAATATACACAATAATTATATATTAAATAATAACGCAGAGACTATTGAACTACGATGTGTGTTCTCCTGTTGCAGTAAATGAACGGTTGTATTCTGATTACATTTGGTGGGAAAGAGTTTCTGTAACAATCCTTGTGATGTCGTGGTTTTTCGTGCCTCACAAGTGACCAGGAGACGCAGAAGATTCTTCAAGAAGGGTTAAACTTTAATTTGCAAATCAAAACTGAGACAGTCATTGAGCTAGTCGCTGATTGCCCACCGATCCCCGGACACAGCATTTTTATATCAATCCCCTGGTCCAGTTTCACACGTACTAAACGTACGTCCCATTGACCCAATCGTGTTCTAATCTACATCTCTTAGCTGCCTCTCGTTAACACACCATTGTCTTCTACATTCTTAAGATTTCATTCTCCTACTAAATTGGGTACATGTATAGCAAATAGCAAACTCAGAACGAACCAATGTTCTAATCTACATCTCTTTAGCTACCTCTCATTAACACACCATTGTCTTCTGCATTTTTAGGATACATGCATAGCAATTAGTCGTCCTAGGATTATGTGACTTAATTATGTTCGAATCTACATCTCTTTAGCTACTTCTCATTAACACACCATTGTCTTCTACATACTTAAGATTTCATTCTACTAGGAGAATAGCAAATAGCAAGTTTCAAAACTGACTTCATAGTTTTGGTTACACAGCAAAATTTATACTTTTATACTCCAATAGTGACATCGGAGCTGAGTACATGTACCCAATTTAGTAGGAGAATGAAATCTTAAGAATGTAGAAGACAATGGTGTGTTAATGAGAGGCGAGCTACGAGATGTAGCTTAGAACATGATTAAATCAATGGGTAGAAACAATAGTGGTGGACGTACTTGTGATACGCAACTGTAGACCGATCGGATATGCTAATGCAACTAAACCAAGAGATTGCTATAAAAATGTTATGTACAAGGATCGGTGGGCAATCAGCGACTAGCTCAATGACTGTCTCAGCTTTGATTTGCAAATTAAAGTTTAACCCTTCTTGAAGAATCTTCTGCGTCTCTTGGTCATTTCTGGGGCAGGAGAAACCACGAAATCTCCTACCCTGAGCTGCGGTCACTGTCAGATGGGTCAGTAGATGTAGTCTCTCCGGCTGTCTCCTACCCTGACCTGCGGTCACTGTCAGACGGGTCAGCAGATGTGGTCTCTCCGGCTGTCTCCTACCCTGACCAGTCACTGTCAGACGGGTCAGCAGATGTAGTCTCTCCAGCTGTCTCCTACCCTGACCAGTCACTGTCAGACGTGTCAGCAGATGCAGTCTCCCCGGCTGTCTCCTACCCTGACCAGTCACTGTCAGACGTGTCAGCAGATGCAGTCTCCCCGGCTGTCTCCTACCCTGACCAGTCACTGTCAGACGGGTCAGCAGATGTAGTCTCTCCGGCTGTCTCCTACCCTGACCAGTCACTGTCAGACGGGTCAGCAGATGTAGTCTCTCCGGCTGTCCCCTACCCTGACCAGTCACTGTCAGACGGGTCAGCAGATGTAGTCTCTTCGGCTGTCTCCTACCCTGACCAGTCACTGTCAGACGGGTCAGCAGATGTAGTCTCTCCGGCTGTCCCCTACCCTGACCAGTCACTGTCAGACGGGTCAGCAGATGTAGTCTCTCCGGCTGTCTCCTACCCTGACCAGTCACTGTCAGACGGGTCAGCAGATGTAGCATCTCCGGATGTCTCCTACCCTGACCAGTCACTGTCAGACGGGTCAGCAGATGTAGTCTCTCCGGCTGTCCCCTACCCTGACCAGTCACTGTCAGACGGGTCAGCAGATGTAGTCTCTCCGGCTGTCTCCTACCCTGACCTGCGGTCACTGTCAGACGGGACAGCAGATGTAGTCTCTCCGGCTATCTCCTACCCTGACCAGTCACTGTCAGACGGGTCAGCAGATGTAGTCTCTCCGGATGTCTCCTACCCTGACCTGCAGTCACTGTCAGACGGGTCAGCAGATGTAGTCTCTCCGGCTATCCCCTACCCTGACCAGTCACTGTCAGACGGGTCAGCAGGTGTAGTCTCTCCGGCTGTCTCCTACCCTGACCAGTCACTGTCAGACGGGTCAGCAGATATAGTCTCTCCGGCTGTCTCCTACCCTGACCAGTCACTGTCAGACGGGACACTCCAGGCTACTCACACTCTAAGATGGTGCTGCGCTTGTGACAGCTCGTTGCTGCAGCTCCTACGTTTCGCCGTTTTTTTCTGTGTTCTGTGAGTCATTCTGGATTACTGTGTGTCAGGAGTGGACAATCCCATGTGCTGGAGCTTTTGGAAAGCATCTGTTGGATAAGTCACCGGCACCCAATGGGATGTACCCCAGGACACTGTGGGAAGTGAGGGAGGAGATTGCTGAGCCTCTGGCGATGATCTTTACATCATCAATGAGGACGGGAGACGTTTCAGACGATTGGAGGGATGCAGATGCTGTTCCCTTTTCCAAGAAAGAGAGTAGAGATCGCCCAGGAATGTCACAGCTTACAATGGGACATTGATCGGATGCAAAACTGGGCTGAGAAGAGGCAGATGGAGTTCAACCCAGAGAAGTGTGAGGTAGTTCATCTGGTAGGTCAAATATGATGGCAGAACGTAGAATCAATGGTAAGACTCTAGGCAGTGTGGAGGATCAGAGGGATCTTGGGATCCGGGTCCACGGGACACTCAAAGCTGCTACACAAGTTGAATTTGTGGTAAAGAAGGCACGCGGTGCATGAGTTTAAGAGCTGAGAGGTAATGCTGCACCTATATATGACCCTGGTCAGACCTCATTCTGATTACTCTGCTCATTTCTGGTCGCCTCACTACAGGAAGGATGTGAAAACCATAGAAAGGGTGCAGAGGAGATTTACAAGGACGCTGCCTGGATTGGGGAGCATGCCTTATGAGAATCGGTTGAGTGAACCTGGCTTTTCTCCTTGGAGCGACGGAGGATGAGAGGTGACCTGATGGAGGTGTACAAGATAATGAGAGGCATTGATCATGTGGATAGTCAGAGGCTTTTCCCCAGGGCTGAACTGGCGAGCACGAATGGAGGTATTCTGAAGGTGCTTGGAAGTAGATACAGAGGAGATGTCAGGGACCTGTGTTTTTTTACGCAGAGAGTGGTGAGTGCGTGGAATGGGCTGCCGGCGACCGTGGTGGAGGTGGAAACGGTAGGGTCTTTTCAGAGACTCCTGGACCGGTACATGGAGCTATGGGCAAGCCTAGGCAGTTCTACGATAAGGACATGTTGGGCTCAGCTTTGTGGGCCGGAGGGCCTGTGTTGTGCTGCAGATTCTCTTTGGTTCTGTGTTCTGTCATCCACCTGTTGCTGTGAGCTTACTCCCACCGGAATGATGCTGGTGGCATTGTGAGAATCATAATTTTAAATCGCTCTAGTGCCTTCAGTGTAATCCATCCAGTCTTCTGAGCAAGAAATTGCAAAGAATGGGTGTACACAAATCCACTCTCTCCTGGATCACTGCCTTCCTGGCAGACAGACCCCAGTTTGTACCGCTGGGTGTTCTGTGCCTGAGGTGGAGGTGAGTGTCACTGGAGCCCCACAAGGGACTGTCCTGTCTCCTTTTCTGTACACACTGCACTCCTCAGACTTTCAGTCCAACTCTGAGTCTGGCCAGTTGCAGAAGTTCTCTGATGACTCTGCGGTAGTTGGGTGCATCAGAGATGGGCAGGAGTCGGAGAACAGAGGACTGGTGGACAGGATTGTGGAATAATGAGGGAGGAATCACCTGCTCCTGAATGTGGCCGAAACCAGGGAAATGGTGATTGATTTTAGGGGGAAGAGGACAGTGACGAGTCCTGTACACATTCTGGGAGAAGAGGTCACTGTGTTGGAGGACAATTAGTTGGGTGTTCACCTCGGGTAAAGACATGACTGAAAAACCAACAGAAAGGTTGTTTTGAAGAAGGGGATGAGTAGACTTTGTCTTCTATGAAG
>NW_026779849.1:0-68000 GCF_030144855.1 Hypanus sabinus
CGTTGTATGTATTCAGGAAACCTAGTTTCCCACATTTAAATTCTTCCTTCCAGGATTATATTGTAATTACGCGTGATAGATTATTTGGTAGAGAAGGTGCTATTGCAAATTTTATACAGAAAGGGAGAAGGCATACAGTTGTGGATGTGAATGAAATGTATGAGACACTTGTAGAAGTATTTGATTCAACAGGGAGCGACATTAAAGAGGTATATTATTATAACCATGGTGGAAAGCTTTCGATTGATGTCTTGGAGAGTATATGTAGCTCCAGCTCACTAAGGGTTGTATGGTTGGGGATTTTAATGCATAGACTTCACTGTGGCCTGTTCTCAGAATGATGGTGCTGGTTTGATTGCAGAAGAGTTTTAGATATTTCACTGTGTCTAACTGGTGGGAGAGTTATGAGATTTAATGTTCATAATAGTTCTGAAATTGCTGTAAATTTAACTTTGGTTTCAAACATTCATGCTGCAGTGAGTGAGTGGTATGTCATGGGAGATGAAACATTGGGGAGTGATCATTTTCCTCTATTTATAAGCCTGGGTTTAGACCAAGATGCCACTTTGAGGAGGTGGAATTTCGGTAAAGCAAATTGGAGAAGTTTTAATGTTTTATGTGATGAATGGAACATCTGTGTGGATGGAATGGAGAGCATGATGTCGATTTCTGCAAAGAAAGGTTGTCACGTTATTCCTCAAATTTGCTGGAAGAGACTCATATTAAAAAAGTGCATTAATAGGAGAAAAGCTGTACCATGGTGGACGGAGGAGTGTGCCGAGGCAATTATTGAGAAAAATGTGGCATTTTGGAAAGTTAAGAAGTATCACTGTCCGCGTGATCTTATTAAGTGTAACAGGTCACAGGCCGTGGTGAGGAAAGTAATGAAGGTTGTGAAAAATATTTACTAGAGGTCATATTGTGCTAGAATTCGAAGGACTATTAAACTTGGAGGTGTTAGGGGAATGATTAAGAAAATGGGGGTGAGGGATTCATAGGGTTCCCAGTATTGATTAAAGAAGGTGATACAATTGTGACTGAAACTGAGAGGGTTTAGTTACTGGCTTGGTCATTTGCTGTAACTCATAATCAAAATAATGAAGAGACTAAACAATGTAGGGATAAGCTGTTAAGTGAATACCCAGACGTGTTGGAAACCTGCTGTAGCAATGACAGTGATGTAGAGTTTTATTTGTGTGAATTTAGGAAAATGATTATTAATACTGGGCTGACGGCTCCAGGAAAGGATGATATAAGTTATTGCATGTTTAAACGTATGGCCCGAGCTCTTTGGAGATAATATTACATTTTTGAATCCTATTTGGCATTCAGGCCATCTTCCTTCCTCATGGAAAATTGTAATTGTAGTGTCTATTCAGGATCCTGGTAAACCCCTGTTGGATCCTCCTAGTTATAGACCAATATTACTGATTTCCCATTTGTGTAAACATATGGGATATATGGTATTAGAGTGGTTGAATTATATTTTGGAAAAGGGAGGGGACATGTTGTTGTTAATATACTGGATTAGTTTGAGGGGACAACTGCTGGTTCAACAGCACATGTCCCAAAAGCAGTCAATGTTTTTACGCAGAAATCTCAGCATCTACTTCAACACAGCAAGCTTCCAGAAACAATATAGTCAGTGGAAATGTCAATCCATCGCCTCCTATATTGTCGCGATGAGGCCACACTCAGGTAGGAGGAACAACACCTTGTATTCTTGCTGGTCAGCCTCCAATCTGATGGCATGAACATCGATTTCTTGATCTTCCGGTCATGCCTCCACTCCCTCATCAATCCCCATCCACTTTTCCCTCTTGTCGCCTGCCCATCACCTCCCTCGGGTGTTTCTCCCAACCCCACTTTTCTTTCTTCCACGGACTTCTGTTCTCTCCTATCAGACTTGCCCTTCCCCAGCCCTGTAGGTCTTTTACCAATGAACTTCCCAGCTCCTTACTTCATCTCTCCCTCTCCCAGTTCCAGTTATCACTTTGTGTTTCTCTCCCCCTCCCCCACCTTTAAATTTACTCCTCATTGTTTGTTCCCCAGTCCTACTGAAGAATCTTGGCCCAAAATGTAAACTGTACTTTATCCACAGATGCTGCCTGGCCTGCAGAGTTTCTCTAGCATTTTGTGTGTTCTTGGATTTCAATAACTGCAGATTTTCTCCTCTTTATTACTCAATGTCAACAGGCATTCTGTATGACAACTGTCAAAGTCCCACTGCAGATATGAAACTCGAGGTTCGGCAGATGCTGAGAATAAACTGCAAAGTAACACACAAAGTACTGCAGGAGCTCAGCAAGTCAGGCAGCATCTCAGCAGAGAAATAAACAGTCTAGGTAGGATGAAGTGTTTGGGCCCATAATATTCACGGTTTATTCCTCTGCATAGATGCTGCTGGGGCTACTGAGACCCGCCAGCATTTTGCAAGCATAAACCTCTTTTTTTTCAGTCAATCAGTTTCCAGATGTTGCTGAACTTTCATTTGTAGCCTCATCCTCCTGCTCTGGTTCCCTCTTTCTACTCCCCATCAACTCGAGCCTCCATCACATCTAGAGCCTCCTTTTTGCTGACCCCACTTGTTTCTGCTCCATCGAATATTTACCCACCATTCTGCTCATACCTCAGAGGAGAGTATTGTATTGCAACAGTCTGGCTGTGTGAGGCACGGCCCTTCAAAATCAGTGAAAATCCCCCAAAACAGTGAACAGAAAAGGGGAGAGCCTATATTACCAGCAATATCGAGGAGCAGATAGGGAAAGAGATTCCGGAAAGGTGTAAGAATAACAGAGTTGTCATGATGGGAAATTTTAATTTGCCAAATATAGATTAGCATCTCTCTAGAGCAAGGGTTTTTATGAGGTGGAGTTTGTTAGGTGTGTTCTGGAAGGCTTCATGACACAATACGTAGTTAAGCCTACAAAAGGAGAGGCTGCACTTGATTTGGTATTGGGAAATGAACTTGGTCAGGTGTCAGATCTCTCAGTGGGAGAGCATTTTGGAGATAGTGAATATAATCCTATCTCCTTTACAATATCATTGGAGAGATATTCGGAGCAGACAAGTTAGAAAAGAATTTAATTGGAATAAGGGGAATTATGAGGCTATCAGGCAGGAATTTGGAAACAAATGCTCTCAAGGAAAAGTACGGTAGTGTGGCAAATGTTCAGGGAATACTTGAGTGAAGTTCTGCAACAGTTACGTTCCCATGAGACACGGAAGTGATGGTAGTGTGCAGAAACTCTGGTGTACAAAGGCTGGTCAAGAAGAAAAGAAAACATTACTTCTTACTTCTTACTTCTCCTTTGATTTGTAAATATGTGGATTTCATCTTCAGGCACAGTGAGGATATAAAATCCCCATTTGAATACACTCAGATATGAACTGATTGTTCATAGTCACAGTGCATTGATTACTCTTCACAAACATGTCTATCCAAATAGAAACTATTTGCGCCATTGCAAAATACTCCACTTCAGGTTCCTCCCCTCCCTGAATCTCAATATATAGGGGACAACCACCTAAATCTGATACACCAGCTCAAAGAAAGCAACTTCCATTTCTTTGTTACAGGTATATCTGATTTTTCTGAGTCTTTCTGAAATAATTATTGTCAAGCATTAAATGTAGATGGCTTCATTGGTAAATTGGCAGATGAAGAAACAATTGATGGAGCTGTGGATAGTGTGGAGAACTGGCAATAAATACAGCAAAATGTAGATCAATTGCAGATATAGGCTGGGAAATGGCAAATGGAATTTGACCCAGATAAATGTGACAAATTGCACCTCAGTAAGGCAAACGCAAGACAGAACACTGTTATGGGCAAGGTCCTTTGGTGTTGCTGAGCAGAGAGATCATGGCATCCTAGTTCATTGCTAGTTGTAAGTAGCTACACAAGTTGGTATGTTGTTTAGAAATAGGCTTACAACATGCTTGCATTTATTATTCGAAGCATTTAGCTCAATAGTCATGTTCCTACTTTGTAAGACTCTCGTTGGGCCACATCTGGATGACTGCATACAGTACTGGTCGCCCCACACTTGGAAGGATGTGGAGGCTTTGGAGAGGGTGAAGAATATGTTTACCAGGATGCTGCTTCATTTAGAGGGAGTGTGCTATCACAGAAGGCGTAATAAAATGTTGTTTCCACTGGAGCTCCAAAGGCTGAGGGGTGATCTGAGAGAGGATTGCAGGAAGATGGAGGGTATGGACATGGTATAGGGGAAGGATTAGTGTTTGGGTGTTTTTGATTTGCTTTATAGCTAGTTCATCACAACATTGTGGCCCTAATGGCCTGCTGTTGTGCTGTACTCTTCATTGTTCTATGTTCTCCTTAGTTCTCAAATTATTTTCATAGCAAACTGACCCATTTGACAGTTACCTTGTAGCTGTTGGTTAAATCCTTTGCGATTTACAATTTGCTATTTCTAAACTCAAGGTAAAGATTCCATTTAGTATTTTAAATCTCTCACAATATCATTAGACATTTTGGATCTTAAACCACACAAGCAGCAATGACGTTAAATTAGTTTCGTCTTTCCATGTTCATGAGATGTTCTTCTGCACACCATTGATTTAACATGTGGTAACTTAATAGCACCTTTCTGTCAGCTTAAACAGTCTGACATATCACAGAAACAAACGTTTTCACTGATAGAACTGCCAATGATCAAATGACTTATCTTTAAACGCTTTAAACTCTTGTACATGAAAGTCGCTGAAGGCTCTGATATTCTCAATCCACCTTGCCTGGTACAAATGATCAATCCATGGTCAAAGTCACTAAGATCTCATTTCTCTCCTATGGTGATGTTTGGTCTCAACAACAAATGAATCTCTTGACCATTCTTGCATGCTTTTATGCATTAAGTTTCATCGACAATATTGGATGATGAGATATCGGCACTAACAAGTGTAATGGGATGTACGGGTGTTCCTAATAAAGTGGTCACTGAATGTACTATGCTCTGCTTGGGCTGTCCTGAACCATTTCTCTGTCATTGAGGTATTTTAGAAGTAGAGTTTCTGATAAATTGGAAACAGAGCAACCAACCTCACACATGCAGCAATGTTATGCCCTGATAGAAAGGAAAATGACTCAAAACCAGGGAGAACTTGCCCATCTTTTCCAAGGTATATGGAAATCACTCAAAAGGCTTTAACATATCTGCCTGGATTCATTCAGGATGGCATTGAAATAGCATCCTAGAATTTGAACTGTTCACTCGATTGGACCTCAAACCCACGCTATAGCCTCAAGGAAATAATCACACCACCTTGTCACTCTTGACACTGTTAAGAACTCAGCATAGAAACAACTTTAGGGAAATGGAAAACAATCAGCTCAGCAAAGGCAGCAGTACAGGAACTTGCAGCTCATACTGAATGGAATCTAAATTCATACTCTCTGTGATTAAAGAAGAGAATAGTAAATTTAATATTATTCTATCTACAATTGAAAGGTGTCCTAAAGTTGTCTTCAAGGCTACCAGAGTCTGTACTTCTGCAGATAATCTATTACCTTCAGTGACAGTGTCTGATTGTACAAAACAATATGTGGGAACCGAATTCAGCACAGATATACTATAGCCCATTGTTGAACACACACAACTTAAACTAGAAAAATACAGTATTGCCTTTAAAACTGATCTGATTTACTGTCCCAGCTATCCAAAGATAAGTCATTCTTGTCATATAGTAGTATGTCTGTATTCATTTTACCTGTATTCTCAGTTTTCTGAAATATCCTCCCTCTCAATTTGTAGTTTCCAAAAGTCATAGGAGCAGAATTAGGCCATTTAGAACCAACGGGTCTGCCCATCATTCCATTTTGGATGATTTATTATCCCTCTCAACCCCATTTGCTTCCCCTGCTGCGGAACCTATCACAAACATATTAATGAATAATCTATCAACCTCCGCTTTACCCATCCCCAATTACATAGCTTAACAGCTGTCTGTGGCAAGCAATTCCACAGATTCACCACCTTCTGGCTCAAGAAATTCCTCCTCATTCCTGTTGTAAAGGGACATACTTCTACTCCAAGGCTGTACCGTCTGGTCCCAAACTCCCCCACCACAAAGTACATCCTCTCTACTTCGACTCTATTTAGGTCTTCCAATATCCATAAGCTTTCAATGTCCTTCTTTTCTCTTTACCAGAGCTATCAAAAGTGAGATTTCTTCCTCCAGATAATTGCCTTCCAAAAAACTCTTGTCGTCCTGGTGTTTCTCCTGCTGATTGTTAACACTGAGTTTTCCAAAGCCCGAGGGGTCAGACGACTTGATATCAGATTAAATGGTAATGCAGAGGGAATTTCTTCACAGGTAGGATTGTCTTAGCTCCACTTCTTTAACCAAACGAAACAACATTCCTCTGCAACTTGCTCCAACCACAGATCATTGATCGCACAAAGCACGTAAAACTAAATATTGTCAAAAATAAGTGCATAAAATATAACTCACAATGCATGCAGTGTGCAGCACATTAAAAAAACAACTAACAGTAGAGAGCTCACTGTCCTGTGATGAGAGGTCGGTTGTGGCAGGGCATTCATTGGTTTTGTAACCTAATGGAAGAAGCCTATTACCCAGTCTAGCAGTCATAGTCCTCAAGCTCCAGTGCCTCCTTCCCGATGATTATAGGTCAAAGAGATTGGGAGATATGTGCCAGGGATCCTCAATGATGCTTTGGGCTTTGACTAAATCAAATGTGTCAGATCATTAATATTCCAAACAGCATTTTATTTAAAGTCAAACATCTATTTTTTGATATAATGAACATACTGAAATGCAATAAAAAAATATTAATTTTTCCAAGTCAAATTGAGTTTATTCTTATTATCATAAGTTCAGTGAGGTACGGATTCAGTACCAAGGAAAATTTGCATGCAGCAACATCACAAAGATGAAGGGACAGACAGCACACAGAATATAGATTATGCATTAGGTCTACCTTAAGTCATGTCATATGCAATAAAGTCGATTTGCCATCATGAGTATATATTTTCAGAAGTTAATTGGCTGGAATAGTAATGAATGGGAGATTGGTTTGACTAGACAAAATAGATGAATGTCACTTGAGGCAGGCATCCCCAAGAGTGCTGAAAACATTGTCAATTACGATTTCCCACGAGACGTTACTCACGGACAGTTATACAAAATCGTGTAGGTCTTGTAATGGAAATGTTCCCATGATAGTTCAGGGTTTATTCACCGAGAAGATACTTTGATTGATGCACAAGAGGGGTGGGAGGTGGACGGGGTAATATTTTGGAAATATTTTCTGAGGAGCTGACTGGTCAAACTAAATAGTGAGAACTGGTGCCGAATACTTTCCTGTATTCAATGGTGGGTGAGGTTCACCAATGACGGACTGGGCCATATTTAGTACTTATTACAGGCTTTTCCGTACAATGGCATTGATGCTTCCATATCAGGCCAAGATGAAACTCGTCAATAAACTCTCTAACAGACATCTGTAGAAATTAATCAACGTTTCAGATAATAATTCAAATTTTGTCAAGCTTCCAAGAAAGCATAGCGTTTTTGGTGACATTCCAAATCTCCTCAAATTCCTATTGAAATATAGCCGCCGTCACACCTTCTTTACAGCTGTATCAATATTTTGGGTCCAGGTTAGCTCTCGGACATACTGGCACCCAGGATCTTAAAATAGCTCCCTCACTGCATTTCTGATTCCTCCATGAGGATCAGTGTGTGTCATTCACTCAACTATTATGTGTCATCTGTCCTCATACCCGAACTCCGGAAAACACGTTGAGGAATTCTTCCATGGGCAAAAAGTCAATGGTCTGAGATAACTGAGCAGCAAGTTGACTTCACAATTCTTTGTTAATTGTCAATTCAAATATGAGCGAAAGTCTGAGAATCAGATTCCCACGACACAATAGGTGACTTTGTGGTTTGTTAGAAGTAAAGGTCTGTTAAGATCTATTAAGAACTGTGCATTCCAGTGATCCACCACTCTCTGAATAAATAAAACCCTACCCATCACATGCCCTTTGAACACACGCCTTCTCACTGTAAATGCCTGCCCTTTGGTATTTGACATTTCAACACCGGGAATCAGATACTCCCTGTCTACTCTATCTATGCCTCTTTTAAACTTATAAATCTTCATCGGAATTCCCCTCAGGCTATGGTGCTCCAGAGGAAACAACTCACCGTCCTTTCCAATTGTATCCAGTCTCAATTGTAAGCCAGACTGACGCTGTGGAAATACAGCTCCAGAAATATGATTTTTATTTCTACAAGGAGCATGTGTGTGTGTGGCAAATATCCGTCGACATTTCCTGGTACATGCTTCAGAGCATCGACTGATGATAAGAGGATGCTCACCATGACACTGGAGTAAACTCCAGATGTCTCCTTCTCCTGTATAGTAAAGGACTTCAATTTGCTGCATCCTACTACAGGTTCTGAGTTATCATAATTCGAAAATGAGCAATGCTAAAAGTTCAGGTGCAACTGTTTTATTTAAATTTTCTGCCCATTACACTACTGGTGTTTTGGCAGCAATAAAGGTCTTCCTTCTTTGGCTGTGTTCAGGGCTTCCTTCATCATGTCAGTGTTACGCCTGTGACAATAGACAATAGGTGTAGAAGTAGACCATTCAGCCCTTCGAGCCTGCACCGCCATTTTGAGATCATGCCTGATCAATTACTATCAATACCCTGTTCCTGCCTTGTCCCCTAATCCCTTGATTCCCCTATCCATAAGATACCTATTTAGCTCCTTGAAAGCCTCCACTACCTTCCGAGGCAGTGCATTCCAGACCCCCACAACTCTCTTGGAGAAGAAGTTTTTCCATAACTCTGTACTAAATGACCTTTTTTAATGATCCTCTTTTTAAAACGTTTTTATTGCGTTTTCAAATAATTACAGAAAGAAAAACAAATATACCCTTAGCCCCTCCCCTCTAACAACCCTACAGAAAAAAAGAAAATGAAAAAAAAGAAAGAAAGCGAGAGTGCCTGTATATCTGAAGATCCCCACATGCTCCACGGAGTTCGTAATAACTTTATTATATATACTTGTTTCTTTCCCCAAATAACCAATTATTTTATCTTCGGAGCAGTCATTTGAGATCTTAAGCTGTGTTGCCTTTAAGGCATTTGTTTAGTTTATTATACTTTTGCTTTAGTAATTTGTTTGTTATCATTTTCTAGTTAAAGTTAAGGTTGTTTAAAGTAAATTCGTTTTCTGTGATATATAGCGGCATGCGATGACGTCACTCCCGGTTTCGCCGTGTGTTGTGGGAGAATACCGGTTTGGAGAAACAGGAAGGAGGGGGCTTATGTGTACAGTATCAGCGCGAGAAAAGTTTTCTTTCTACGCACGAGAAACATTAGTGAATCAACGCCCTAAGTTCATGAGATAATCGATATGTTGAATTAAAAATGTTAACGCTGATTCTGTTAAAAGTAATGATGATTGATAAAGTTTATGTTTTTTGTTATTTAAAGCGTTGCGGATAGTTTGTGTTGAAATGTATTTAAAGCCAGTCAATGGCATGGGTAGATTCTGACTGTATGTTGCACTTCAATGTAAGATTGTTGTTGTCGTTTTACTTTTGCAAGTGTTTATGATGTAAATGTGATGTCAAGAAGGAAACAAATACAGTATGTTTTTTGTATTGTTTTATCAACAGTTTTCACCATACCTTAATGTGGAAGAGTGAACATTAAATGGTTAATCTTACTGGGACCGCCTCATTGATTGGTTTATGCTTGGTGTTTAGTTCAGAGTTATTTTACAGCTGTGCGAGAACACTACATAAGCATTTACGAGAATGACACCATCTGATTTCAAATCCCAGAAAATCCTGCAGTCTCGTTCCTGCAGTTCTTCCATTGGAGTGAAAATCATATAGATATTGGAGATGATGTATGTTGCCGTATGTCGATTACAATAATGACATTTGTGCTGTTCATTTTTTTCAGACAGCTGCACCATAGACCCTGAAAGTGACATCAGGAATATCTTCTCCGCAAGTTACAGTGAGCATCTGGGTTAAATCTGATCAACAGCACAAGGTCAGAAACTTAGTGTCACTACCAAAAGTTCCAGCCAATATAAGTTCAACACTGTATAATGTGTGTTAAAGAAATGTGAAATAGTGCAACACTTGTAATAATAATTAACAATCAATGAAGCATACAAACAATGTGTTCTTCATTAGCATTTATTGTAAGACTGGAAGTGGTTACTACTGATATTGGCAACATTTATTCACCATACCTAATATCTGTGCTCTTGAGATTGTCCCCATTAAACACAAAATTATTATAAATAATTAATTTTAGACGTACTTATTTAAGACCATATGACATAAGAGCAGAATGAGATAATCTGGCCCATTGAATCAGCTCTGCCATTCAATCACTGATGATCCTTTGTTTTATCTCCTCCTCAACCCCATGAGAAAGTAAGGATACATGGGATCCAAGGAGACACTGCTTTGTGGATCCTGAACTGACTTACCCCAAGAAGGCAAAATGTGCTTGGAGACGGGTCATATTCTGCATGGAGGCCAGAGTCCAGTGTTGTGCCTCAGGGATCTATTCTGGGACTCCAACTCTTCGTGATTTTTATAAATGACTGAGACGAGGTAATTTAATGAGATGAGGCATTAATAAGATGCAAAACTGGGCTGAGAAATGGTAGATGGAGTTCAACCCAGATAAGTGTGGCCTGGTTCATTTTGGTAGGTCAAATATGATGGCAGAATGTAGAGTTAATGCCTAGACTCTTGGCAGTGAGGAGGTTCAGAGGGATCTTGGGGTCCCAGGCCCAAATTTTCTTTAAATAACTATTTATGGTTCTTAGTAATTGTTCCATCCAAATAAGTAAGTTTATTTCTTACAATTTTAAAAGGAAGGTTAGTATTAATTGATACTAAATGATTCAATAGAATAAGTTCACTCTTATCCTGAATACTGACTAAAACTGGAGACAAAAGAATGTACGATAGCTAATAAAGTCTCAACATTAGGAATATAAAGCAAAAGGTCATCGGCATAATGCAAAATTTCTAAGGTAAGGACATGTTCGGCACAGCTTTGTAGGCTGGAGGGCCTGTATTGTGCAGTAGTTCCGTGTTTCTATGTTTCTATAATATCTGTTTCCTCAACATTTCATGTCCCTCCACCAATATTCCTAATATCTGCAAACCTGGCAGGAAAGCCATCTATTCCTTCATCTAAGTCATCATATACAGCATAAAAGTAAGTGGCCCCATAGGAACCCTGCGGATCACCACTAGCCACTGGCAGCCAACCAGAACAGGATCCATTTATTCCCACTCGCTGCCTCCTACCAATCAGCCAATGTACTACCCATGTTAGTAACATTCTTGTAATACCATGGGCTCTTAATTAAATGCGCAGCCTTCTGTGTGGCACTTGTGTCAAAGGACCTCTTAACGCCCAGATATACAAAATACACTGCATCCCCTTTATCTATCCTACTGGCATTCTCATCAAATTATCGCAAAAGGTACATATTTTTAGCCAGATGGTGGAGGAATTATGGAATTCGTTGCCACATACAGTGTGGAGGCCCAATCATTGAAGGTGCTTAAGGAGGAGATTGATAGGTATCTAATTAGTCAGTGTATCAAGGGATATGGGGAAAAAGTCGAAAATTGGATCTAGATGGGAGAATAGTTCAGCTCATGGTGGAGTGGCAGAGCAGACTCAATGGGTCGAATGTAATATGAATTATTAATAGAGTAAACGAATAGACTATAACAGAGACAGTACTTAGCTCATGACGAATTAATGTTGTCACAAATAAAGTGACTATGAATCACTGATTATTTCTACTTGGCATAATTTATAATTATTTAATTATTTCTGGTTAAATATTGCTATATTTCTACACAATTCCTGCTTAGTATGAATGTAACGAGACCCAATTTCCTTCGGGATCCATAAAGTATGTCGTTCAGTCTGTCTGTCTGACTGAAGTTTCTGGCAGACTGAATTCCTTCCGATGGATCATTGCTGGGAGTGCTCGTTCCTTTTGGGCAGCTCGCCATCTACAACACAAGTTCAGAAATATTCATTTGTTACTGAAAGCATAGTACCTTAAAACCTGGAATACAACAAATGATTAATATTGAATAGGATAAAAAAAACCTGACACATAAAGGTTTGGAACAAGAGGAAGTGGATTATGATGAATGTTAAATTGTGCCAATGCTTGAAATAAGGGATGGCAATAAATAAAGGGCAGCAAGAAGACCACAGACATGTCATCAGGTTTGAAGGACCATGTGCCTCAATGACACTGAGTTCTATGTTGTCTGGAGTCAGGGCCTTCTGCTTTAGCTCTTGGTAGTATCAGCCATACCTAACAGGTCAATAAGTAGAGGCCAGGCGAAGAGATGTCCATGGGTCCTGCCCGTTCAGGGTTTCAGTTCAGCAATAAAAATTCAGACTGGTAAATCAAAACTGGTCTGGAAAAGCAATAAAGAATAATTCTACATCTGAGTGTAACTGTATTCCTGAGTCTCCACATGAAATGCATACTAGACAGTAGAGAAAACTAAGTGGAAGTACTGACATGATGAAGGAAGCCCTGGACACAACCAGAGAGGAAGACCTTTATTGCTGCCAAAAACACCGGTAGTGTAATGGGCAGAAAATATAAATAGAACAGTTGCATTTGTCTTTCAGCATTGTTTGTTTTCGAATTATGATAACTCAGAACTTATAGTAGGATGCAGAAAATTTAATTCCTTTACTGCACAGAAGAAAGAGACATCTGGAATTTACTCCAATGTCGTGGTGAACATCCTCTTATCATCAGTCGTGTGCTCTGAATCATGCACCAAAAAATGCTGCTTGATATTTGCCACACACACATACTCCTTGCAGAAATAAAAATATTATTTCTGGAGCTGTATTTCCTCAGTGTCAGCTTGGCTTACAATTGAGACTAGATACAACTATTGTATTATACAATATTAATTAAAGTTCATAATGTGCTCCTTTGTTGCCTTTACATAGATCTAGTTTTATCAAGAGAACAGAAACATTCCCCGATATGTGACACAGCAGACTCTGCTTAGCTAATATTATAGACTGATTACTTTTGTTGAAAGTTATCAATATACGTTATCAAATGACAATTTTAATTAAATTACAAAGCAGTTCAAATCACTACAACAGGACTGACGATTTGGTATTCACTTAATGAGTGACATGTCAACAGAAACATTGAGAAAGTTTGTAGT
This sequence comes from Hypanus sabinus, assembly GCF_030144855.1. Lineage (NCBI taxonomy): Eukaryota > Metazoa > Chordata > Chondrichthyes > Myliobatiformes > Dasyatidae > Hypanus > Hypanus sabinus. The sequence goes on from NW_026779849.1 coordinate 13,274, forward strand.
ATGATACCAAAGCAAAACGGATTATTGTGTAATGTGGGCATTGATTGCAAATTGATTGGAACTCATTGTCCTGTAATTCTGTTTGAGGCATCATGGTCGTGGAATTATGGAATTCGCTGCCACATGCAGTGTGGAGGCCCAATAATTGAGGGTGTTTAAGGAGGAGATTGATGGGAATCTAATTAGTCAGGGTATCAAGGAATATGGGGAAAAAGTCGGAAATTGGAGATGGGAGAATACTTAACTTCATGGTGAAGTGGCGGAGCAGACTCAAGGGGCCGAATGGCCTACTTCTGCTCCTTTACCTTGTCTTGTCTTGACATGTGAATTATTAATATTGTAAATGAATAGACTAAACTCAGAAACAGTGCTTAGCAGATAACGAATTAATGTTGTCACGTATAAAATGACTATGAATCACTGATTACTTCCACTTGGCATAATTTATTATTATTTAATTATTTATGGTTTTATATTTCTATATTTCTACGTGGGCTTTTCTGCCGGCTTTCACTATTACGCTGTTACAGGAGTTCTAGCCTTTCTTCTGGTGCGTCTCAAGGAGCTGTTCCCCAGACCCTCTTTTATCCCCACTCATAGGGTCTCAGATGTCACTCAGGGTGGAATGATGCCATCCCCTAACCTGCCCACGTTGCCTGAGGGCTTCCATGAAGCAGAGTACTCAATACACAATTCCGCCTCCAAGAAACAATGACCTTTTCCGTGGCTTTGTATCGCTGGGGGCCAGGACATTCCAAACTTCTCTCTCTCATTTCCTGGGTCTCCTACCCTGACTTAATAGCGATCTTGCAATTCTCAAAAATGAAGAGGGAGAAAACAGAGAACTATCGACCTGTCAGCCTGACATCGGTGGTGGGAAAAATGCTGGAGTCCATTATTAAGGATGAAATAGTGGCATATCTAGATAGGAGTGATAGGATTGGCCCGATCCAGCATGGATTTACCAAGGGTGAATCATGCTTGACTAATCTGTTGGAGTTTTTCGAGGAAGTAACCAGGAAGTTAGGCGGGGGAGATGCAGTGGATGTAGTGTACCTTGATTTTCAGAAGGCATTTGATAAGGTCCCACATAGAAGATTGGTGGGTAAAATCAAAACTCATGGCATCGGGGGGAAGGCATTTACATGGATAGAACACTGGTTGGCAGATAGAAAGCAAAGGGTAGGTGTGAATGGGTGTTTCTCGGAATGGCAGGTGGTGACTAGTGGGGTGCCAAAGGGCTCGGTATTGGGACCACAGCTGTTTACCACTTACGTTAATGATTTGGATGAAGGCATAAAAAATAACATCAGCAAATTTGCTGATGATACTAAGCTGGATGGCAGTACGACATGTGATGAGGATGCTGGGAGAATTCAGGGTGACTTAGATAGGCTGGCTGAGTGGGCAGATACTAGGCAGATGGCGTTTAATGTGAATAAGTGTGAGGTTATCCACTTTGGGAGTAAGAACAGGAAGGTAGATTATTATCTGAACGGTTTAGAGTTGGGTAATGGAGCAATAAAATGAGATCTCGGAGTCCTTGTTCATCAGTCACTGAAGGTGAATGAGCAAGTGCAGCAGGCAGTGAAGAAGGCTAATGGAATGTTGGCCTTTATTGCAAAGGGAATTGAGTACAAGAGCAAGGAAATCCTTCTGCATTTGTACAGAGCCCTGATGAGATCTCACCTGGAGTATTGTGTACAGTTTTGGTCTTCAGGGTTAAGGAAGGACATCCTGGCTGTAGAGGAAGTGCAGCGTAGATTCACGAGGTTAATTCCTGGGGTGTCTGGACTGTCTTACGCAGAGTGGTTAGAGAGACTGGGCTTGTACACGCTGGAATTAAGGAGATTGAGAGGGGATCTGATTGAAGCATGTAAGATTATTAAGAGATTGGACTAGATAGTGGCAGGAAATATGTTCCAGATGCTGGGAGAGTCCAGTACCAGAGGGCATGGTTTGAGAATAAGGGGGAGGTCATTTAGGACAGAGTTAAGGAAAAGCTTCTTCTCCCAGAGAGTTGTGGGGGTCTGGAATGCACTGCCTTGGAAGATAGTGGAGGCCAATTCTCTGGATGCTTTCAAGAAGGAGCGAGATAAGGGAATTCCCTTATCATGGATAAGGGAATCAAGAGATATGGGGACAAAGCAGGAACAGGGTATTGATAGTAATTGATCAGCCATGATTTCAAAATGGCGGTGCAGGCTTGTAGGGCCGAATGGTCTACTGCACCTATTGTCTATTGTCACAGGCGTAACACTGACATGATGAAGGAAGCACTGAACACAGCCAGAGAAGGAAGACCTTTATTGCTGCCAAAAACACCAGTAGTGTAATGGGCAGAAAATATAAATACAACCGTTGCACGTGAACTTTTAGCATTGCTCATTTTTGAATTATGATAACTCAGAACTTGCAGTAGGATGCAGCAAACTGAAGTCCTTTACTACACAGGAGAATGAGACATCTAGAGTTTACTCCAGTGTCATGGTGAACATCCTCTTATCATCAGTCGATGCTCTGAAGCATGTACCAGGAAATGTCGATGGATATTTGCCACACACACACATGCAGAAATAAAAATCATATTACTGGAGCTGTATTTCCTCAGCGAAAGCTTAGCTTACAATTGAGACTGGATACAATTGGAAAGGACGGTGAGTTGTTTCCTCTGGAGCACCAGATCCTGTGTGGAATTCCGATGAAGGTTTATAAGTTTAAAAGAGGCATAGATAGAGTAGACAGGGAGTATCTGATTCCCGGGGTTGAAATGTCAAATATCAAAGGGCAGGCATTTAAAGTGAGAAGGCGTGTGTTCAAAGGGCATGTGAGGCGTAGGGTTTTTTTTTTATTCAGAGAGTGGTGGATCACTGGAATGCACAGTTCTTAATAGATCTTAACAGACCTTTACTTCTAACAAACCACAAAGTCACCTGTTGTGTCGTCGGAATCTGCTTCTCAGACTTTCGCTCATATTTTCCTGTGAATTGACAAGAAACAAAGAATTGTGAATTCAACTTGCAGCTCAGTTATCTCAGACCATTGACTTTCTTGCCCATGGAAAAATTCCTCACCGTGTTTTCCGGAGGTCGGGTTTGAGAATATAGAGTTCGGGTATGAGGACAGATGACACATTATAGTTGAGTGAATGACACACACCAATCCTCATGGAGGGATCAGAAATGCAGTGAGGGAGCCATTTAAAGCTCCTGGGGGCCAGTATGTCCGAGGAGCTAACCTGGACCCAACATATTGATACAGCTGTAAAGAAGGTGTGACGGCGGCTATATTTCAATAGGAATTTGAGGAGATTTGGAATGTCACCAAAAATGCTATGCTTTCTTGGAAGCTTGACAAAATTTGAATTATTATCTGAAACATTGACAAATTTCTACAGATGTCTGTTAGAGAGTTTATTGACTGGTTTCATCTTGGCCTGATATGGAAGCATCAATGCCATTGTACGGAAAAGCCTGTAATATGTACTAAATATGGCCCAGTCCGTCATTGGTGAACATCATCCACCATTGAACACAGGAAAGTATTCGGCACCAGTTCTCACTATTTAATTTGACCAGACAGCTCCTCAGAAAATATTTCCAAAATTTCCGTCCACCTCCCACCCCACTTGTGCATCAATCAAAGTATCTTCTCGATGAATAAACCCTGAAGTATCATGGGAACATTTCCATTGCAAGACCAACACGATTTTCTATAACTGTCCGTGAGTAACTTCTCGTGGGAAATTGTAATTGACGTTGTTTTCAGCCCTGTTGGGGATGCCTGCCTCAAGTAACATTCATCTATTTTGTCTAGTCAAACCAATCTCCCATTCATTACTATTCCAGCCAATTAACTTCTGAAAATATATACTCATGATGGCAAATCGACTTTATTGCATATGGCATGACTTAAGGAAGAGCTAATGCATAATCTATATTCTGTGTGCTGTCTGTCCCTTCATCTTTGTGATGTTGCTGCATGCAAATTTTCCTTGGTACTGAATCCGCACCTCACTGAATTTATGATAATAAGAATAAACTCAATTTGACTTGGAAAAATTAATGTTTTTTTATTGCATTTCAGTATGTTCATTATATCAAAAAATAGATGTTTGACTTTAAATAAAATGTTGTTTGGAATATTAATGATCTGACACATTTGATTTAGTCAAAGCCCAAAGCATCATTGAGGATCCCTTGCACGTATCTCCCAATCTCTTTGACCTATAATCATCGGGAAGGAGGTACTGGAGCTTGAGGACTATGACTGCTAGACTGGGTAATAGCTTCTTTCATTAGGTTACAAAACCAATGAATGCCCTGCCACTCCCGACCTCTCATCACAAGACAGTGAGCTCTTTACTGTTAGTTGTTTTTTTAATGTGCTGCACACTGCATGCATTGTGAATTATATTTTATTCACTTATTTTTGACAATATTTAGTTTTATGTGCTTTGTGCGATCAATGTTCTGTGGTTGGAGCACGTTGTAGAGGAATGTTGTTTCGTTTGGTTGTATATCTGTGAAGAAAATTGAATTTGAACTTGAGTTCCTGAACCTGTTCAATTTTTGGGATTGCAGGCAATTTCAACAATGAACACTGTTAAAGAAGTGGAGGTAAGACAATCCTACCTGTGAAGAAATTCCCTCTGCATTACTGTTTAATCTGTGTTCAAAATGTCCGGTCATTTGAGCTTTGGAAAACTCAGTGTTAACAAGCAGCAGGAGAAACACCAGGACGACAAGTGTTTTTTGGAAGGCCATTATCTGGAGGAAGGTATCTCACTTTTGATAGCTCTGGTAAAGAGAAAAGAAGGACATTGAAAGCTTATGGTTATTGAAAGACCTAGATAGAGTTGAAGTAGAGAGGATGTATTTTGTGGTGGTGGAGTTTGGGACCAGACGGTACAGCCTTGGAGTAGAAGTATGTCCCTTTACAACAGGGATGAGGAGGGATTTCTCGAGCCAGAAGGTGGTGAATCTGTGGAATTGCTTGCCACAGACAGCTGTGAAGCTAAGTGATTGGGGATGTGTAAAGTGGAGATTGATAGATTATTCATTAGTATGTTTGTGAAAGGTTCCTGACCAGGGGAAGCAAATGAGGTTGAGAGGGATAATAAATCAGCCAAAATGGAATGGTGGGGCAAACCCTTTGGGTTTAAATGGCCTAATTCTGCTCCTATGACTTTTGGAAACTACAAATTGAGAGGTAGAATATTTCAGAAAACTGAGAATACAGGTAAAGTGAATACAGACATACTTCTATATGACAAGAATGACTTATCGTTGGATAGCTGGGACAGTAAATCAGATCAGTTTTAAAGGCAATACTGTATTTTTGTAGTTTAAGTTGTGTGTGTTCAACAATAGGCTATAGTATATCTGTGCTGAATTCAGTTCCCACATATTGTCTTGTACAATCAGATACCTGTCACTGAAGGTAATAGATTATCTGCAGAAGTACAGACTCTAGTAGCCTTGAAGACTACTTTAGAAGACCCTTCAATTGTACATAGAATAACATTAAAATTACTATTCTCTTCTTTAATCACAGAGAGTATGAATTTAGATTCCATTCCGTATGAGCTGCAAGTTCCTGTACTGCTGCCTTTGCTGAGCTGATTGTTTTCCATTTCCCTAAAGTTGTTTTTATGCTGAGTTCGTATCAGTGTCAAGTGTGACCAGGTGGTGTGATTCTTCCCTTGAGGCTATAGAATGGGTTCAAGGTCCAATCTTGTGAACAGTTCAAATTCTAGGATGCTATTTCAATGCAGCTCTGAAGCAATCCAGACAGAGATGTTAAAGCCTCTTGAGTGATTTCCATGTACCTTGGAAAAGATGGGCAAGTTCTCCCTGGTGTTCAGTCCTTGTCCTTTCTATCAGTGTCATTATCAAACACATTGTCGTAACATTGCTGCATGAGTGAGATTGGATGCTGTTTTTTCAATTTATCAGAAACTCTACTAAAATACCTCAATGACAGAGAAATGGTTCAGGACAGCCCAATCAGAGCATAATACATTCAGTGGCCATTTTATTATGGACACCCGTACATCCCATTACACTTGTTAGTGCCGATATCTCATCATCCAAAATTTTCGATGTAACTTAATGCATAAAAGCATTCTGGAATGGTCAAGAGATTCATTTGCTGTTGAGACCAAACATCAGCATAGAAGAGAAATGAGATCTTAGTGACCTTGACCATGGATTGATCACATGTGCCAGGCAGGGTGGTTTGAGAATCTCAGAACCTTCAGCGACTTTCATGTACAAGAGATTCCAGCGTTTAAAGATAAGTCATCTGATCTTTGGCAGTTCTATGGGTGAAAATATTTGTTTCTGTGATATGTCAGACTGTTTAAGGTGACAGAAAGGTGCTATTAACTCAAATTACGACATGCTAAATCAATGGTGTGCAGAAGGACATCTACATCTCATGAACATGGAATGTCGAAACTAATTTAACGTCATTGCTGCTTGTGTAGTTTAGGAGCCAACATGTTTAATGATATTGTGAGAGATTTAAAATTCTAATTGGAATCTTTACCTTGAGTTTAGAAATAGCAAGTTGTAAATTGCAAAGGATTTAACCAACAGCTACAAAGTAACAGTCAAACATGTCAGTTTGCTATGAAAATGCTTTGAGAACATAGAACAATGACGAGTACAGCACAGCACCAGGCCATTTGGGCCACAATGTTGTGATGAACTAGCTATAAAGCAAATCAAAAACACCCAAACACTAATCCTTCCTGCCTATACCATGTCCATACCCTCCATCTTCCTGCAATCCTCTATCAGATTACCCCTCAGCCTTTGGAGCTCCAGTGGAAACAACATTTTATTACGCCTCCTGTGATAGCACACACCCTCTAAATGAAGCTTCATCCTGGTAAACATATTCTTCACCCTCTCCAAAGCCTCCGCATCCTTCCAAGTGTGGGGCAACCAGAACTGTATGCAGTCATCCAGATGTGGCCCAACGAGAGTCTTACAAAGTAGGAACATGACTATTGAGCTAAATTATTTGAATAATAAATGCAAGCATGTTGTAAGCCTATTTCTAAACAACATACCAACTTGTGTAGCTACTTAGAACTAGCAATGAACTAGGATGCCATGATCTCTCTGCTCAGCAACACCAAAGGACCTTGCCCATAACAGTGTTCTGTCTTGCGTTTGCCTTACTGAGGTGCAATTCGTCACATTTATCTGGGTCAATTTCCATTTGCCATTTCCCAGCCTATATCTGCAATTGATCTACATTTTGCTAAATTTATTGCCAGTTCTCCACACTATCCACAGCTCCATCAATTGTTTCATCATCTGCCAATTTACCAATGAAGCCATCTCCATTTAATGCTTGTCAATAATTATTTCAGAAAGACTCAGACAAATCAGATTTACCTGTAACGAAGAAATCGAAGTTGCTTTCGTTGACCTGCTGTATCAGATTTCGGTGGTTGTCCCCTATATATTGTGATTCAGGGAGGGGAACAACCTCAAATGGAGTATTTTGCAATGGCGCAAATATTTGGATAAACATGTTTGTGAAGATTAATCAATGCACTGTGACTATGAACAAACAGTTCATATCTTAGTGTATTCAAATGGGGATCTTATATACTCACTGTGCCTGGAGATGAAATCCACATATTTACAAAATCAAAGTGAACACTCTTACTGTTAGGAGAAGTAAGAACCAAGATGCACTTATACCTCATCCGTAGCATGGACTCTCAAATTGCACCGTCCACTGCAATCTTGGTCAGCAACCAATAATTTCCTATCTTTTTCCTTCCTGTGTTCCTCAGGAGTAGAGTGACATTTGTGATTTCCCGGTCACAGGGAGCAATTCCTGACTAATTATTCTTGCACTATGAATGCCTTCACAATCGCTTCAGCCTCTTTTTGCGAATCCGTGGTGTCTTGTCCATCCACCGTCAGGATTTACAACTCTCCAAGCAATATCTCCTTATTAAAAGTGATGATACTCAATGCCGCCCAGGCTTCAATTTCTGGCATCTCTTCATGACGGAAAACATTGGAGACTGACACAAAGTACGTGTACAGTTCTCTGCCGTTTCAGTGTATCTGACAACTTCTCCAGTGTCATTTCCCAGAGGTCCAATATCCATTCTACACTCTCTTTTACTGTTTATACATCTGTAAAAGTACTCTTTGTATCCTCTTTAATATTCACAAAAAGAATTAGGTTTAATATCACTGCTATATGTCTTGAAATTTGTTATGCTCGAGAAGTACATCGTAATACATTATAATAAAACCAGTAAATCACAGTGAGATTTCTATAAAAATAGTATAAAAAAGTTAAATAAGTAAGAAATCCGATGTCAGATGGGAAGAGGCTGTCGCTGAACCATTGAGTGTGTGCCTTCAGGCTCCTGTACCTCCTCCATGATGGTAGAAATGGGAAGAAGGCATGTCCTGGGTGGTGGCGGTCCCTCATGATGGATGCTGCCTTTTTGAGGCAGCGCTCGTCAGTGATGTCATGGATGCTATTATTTCATCCATACTTTTCCTTAATTCTATTGTAATTATTCAGCACATTATTCTACACCTTCTGCATTATTAATGTTTTACCTTATCCTACCTCATTACACTGTGTAACGATATGATTTGATTTGTCTCAAGGGTACACATGCAAAACATTCACTATTGCGGTACCTATGGCAATAATAAAAACATTCCAATTCCAATCTGTTGAACCGACTTCCCTGCTATTTAGTGAAATACAGTCCACAGCCCTAGTTATGTGATTTGTCAGGACTTCAGACCTAGCATGTTTCAGCTGGAACCTGTCCAATCAAATCATCTCCATCCTTCCCCAATAGTGGAAGCAAAGTACCATGAATCTAAGCACTCTTCTCTTCCTCCAGCCAGCCCTCCTGTCACCCGGAGCCATTGGATCGTCCTGACTTAAGGAGGGACAGCTGTCGCCTAATAGGGGGCAGGTGTTTATAAGGGACTCGCGGACTGAGCCTGGGTGTGGGTTGTCCTACTCCGAAGCCGGTTTTACCCGATCTGTACCTGGGCTGCCGGCTCTGAATTCTGCTCTTTCCCTGGTTGCCGGCCTGCTCGGAATCCTGTTTTGCCCTGGTTGCCGGCCTCTTCTGCATCTGTTCTGTCCGGTTGGTCTTGTTCCACTGCTTCTCTCCTGTGCGCTGGTCCCGCTGTTCCGCCTTAGTCGCCTTGCCTGCGCTGTCACGCTGTCGGTTGCCCTTCCCAATAAACCGGTGTATCATGGTAGCCCTACTGCTCTCCCTGGACCCAACTTTCTTCTGATTCCTTGCCTTCCTCGGGCAGGACTGGCTGGACTGCCGCTGCCCGGTGGGGATTCTGCCCTTTCCACCCATTACTCACTAAGGGTTGTGCCCCGCACCTGCCCAGGTGTCCGCTCCTTGCAGATGCCTCCGTGTTTTTAGCCTGGGAGGTGGCCCTGCCCGGGATCCATGCGGCCCGCCACGAGCTCTGGGATCCTCCTGCCCTATCACGAAATCGGGGATCCAGCCCCGCCTGCATAAGCCCCTGCATGCCATGGCATCCCCATCCTGTCCTACCCCTAGTACTTCAGTGCCTGCGTTCTGCATTTGGGTCCAATCCTGTCCCCGTCCTGACAAGCTCCTGGAGACTTGATACTATCAAAAGGCTTGTCAGGAGGCAGATAAGAGTCAGGAGTCTAGATGTAGGGATGAGAGTGAAGAAAAACCAGAATGGGTAAGGATGGGATTTCTCTATTAGGTCTCCAGATAGAGTTTGAATAACCAACAGACTTATGATCTGTTATGGCTTCTGTCACATGAAGTGGATGCTTTTCACTGGGTACTGTAAAACAAATGGAAAGTTAAAAACAGTATATTCCCTGAATGGATGGTTACGTACACGTGACATGACAGTGGTGCCCTTGTCACTTGACAGGGGTTGAAGCTGTACTGGACTTGAGGTAATGGTCTTGTGATGGTGAAATAACGTCAGTTTCCCACCAGTAGAGATCATGTGACAGTTTTTTTTTTAACTGGTTATAAAAGGAAGACTCCACCCTGTGAGGAGGGACAGCTCTTGGCTGGATTTGTCAAGTTGATTTCATGCCACTGCGTGATTTAATGGGATGACGCAGTTTAGCTGAAGGGTGAAGTTTTATCAAATGCCAAAAGTTTAAAAGATCATTGCCAGCAGGTTCTTGAAATACTGCTAGTTCCGAAATCAGTGGAGAGTGAAGATCGAAGATCGAGGAGGATCTACTTCGACGGTGAAACGGGTTCGACCTTATTTAATCCTTATTCGAAAGGATTTCGTGGACTGTTCACGTGTTAATCTCTGCGGGAAAGCAGGAGATTGAGGACAGTGCGATAAAGGAAAGGTCAGTGCCTTTAAGCCGTTCCGTTTTGTAAATTCGTCGTGGGAGAAGTTCGACATCGGGTATCGAAGTGAAGCGACGTGAAAGAAAATTTAAATAGTCTTATAAAGTCTCTCCTTTTAGCTGAACTGTGAGCATATCGAACTTTTGGCAATACTACTTTAAAGAACTCTTTTTGCAATATCGCTTTAAGGACTGTTTGAGCTGCCGCACAACAGCTGTTTCCGGTTACGTTAGTGTTTGGTTACTTTTGGGGGGTTTGTTTTCTGTGTTTAATAAACGTGTTATTTGTTATACAGAACCCCTTGCCGAACTCATATATTCATTGTTGCCGGAATATGTAACAGGATGACATCAGCTTTTCTGTCAATGCAGAAGCATCTCACCCACTTCCACGTAGCAAATCAGTGGTCAGCACTTTACACCACTTAATATCTTTGAATCCAAACCCCAGCTCCTGAAGGGAAAAAGGTAGGTCATCAGGCATCGTGAATAAATTATTGAGATTTATTTCTCGTCAGCTGAGGAATACTATGTTACCCTGCAGACTTTGTATGAATTGAACGAGCTGGTCTTTGTGCAACAGATGTCAAGTCTGATCTCTAATTGCGACTAATACGTATCCGTGGAGGGAAATCCCCATAACTGGACAACTGTAAATCCTGCATTGGACTCAGCCGACGGCCCCTGTGCTCCACCATAGACTTTCCATAGAGTCCAAAAAGAGAGAGTGACATTACACAGATCTTCCCAGTTCACAAGCTGGGAAATCCCCTGGCTAAATTCATCTCAGATTTACTAAGTACAAACTAAGTTAATAGACATGTTTATACCATTTAGAAGACATTTGGACATGTGCATTGATTAGAAAGGTTTAGAGGGTCATTGAGGGCAAATAAGAAGCTCATTCAGGTAACTTGCTCAGAGTGGATGTGTTTGGCTGAAGTGCCTGTTTTCTGTGCAGTATATTTCTCCAAATCTATTTTATTAAGTAGTTCAGATTATTTTCTTTTTGTAATAGTGGACATGTGTTTTCAGCCGATGAATCTTTAACACTGAGTTTGTGGAAAAAGCTGCCGATGTCAGCAGAGCAGCAGCTCGCTCTGGAACTGGCCCTGTGCTCTTCGAGTCCAGCTGATGTGCAGTCAGCTGGCAAACCAGTGCAGAGGATCAATTGTCAAACTGATCTACTGTCACTGGTGCTTCCAGCTCCCCTGTGAGCTGACTCCGTTATCGAGTGTGACTTTATATATAGTAAGCAGCACTCAGCTTTCGGGCTGGCATGGACTGGCGTTATGAAGTGTCTGTGGGCCAAGATGGAAACATACCCAGATGAATTGTCGTAGGCCATGCTGAGAGGTTCTCCAGAGAACAATTGTAGTAAGAGGACAGCTTGCATAATGTAGATTTTGAGAGAATGATGAGTGATAATCTCAAACATTTTAGAATCTCAGTGTTTCCTGTGGGACTACTAAACCTGTTCCACTATCCAGCAGAGATCAGAGGCTGGTCACTGTCTGAACTTGATACATTCATGGTGTTCTTTGCCTTACATCCACATCAGGTTTAAAAATGTTACTGGTGTTTATCTGCTGCACCTATATTTCCAGTACGCTCATCGCTACCCTTTCAGTGACAGATCTGAATGCCACTCGTATTGACCCAGACATTTACATTCGGACCTAAAATATCCTCTTCTACACCTCACCAATTGTTCACTTACATCGAAACAGTGCATCGTATTCCAATATATTTTATGTGCAGTCACAAAAAGTACAAATTGATCAATGTATATTTCACCCTTTGTGTGTTCTACTGGTGCCTGTCGACCATGTGGCCTTGCTTATCTTGTTGCTGCTCAGTTCTGTTATTCAGCTGATGGAAGACTGACGTATCATAGAGGGAGAAAGATGAACTTAGAGAAATGGAGACTGCAAGAACTGCTTCTGTTCTCAGCCATTCTCCATGACAACAAGAATTCTGGACTGGCTGGTTGACAGGACACGCTCAAGGAACAAAGACAGAATGAATGTTAACAACGTTTGAGGGCAGCATTCGTGAAATAACGAAGTTGAATTTGTTCAGGTCTCGTACCACACATCCGCCAATCTCTTTGACACCCACAATCTTTAGGAATTAAATGCTGGAGCATCAGATCTACGACTGCCAGACTGGGTAACAGCTTCTTCCCTCAGGCTGAGAACCTAATAAATATACTCGCACCACCAAGGTCTCATCACGAGCAATGTGAGCTGTTTATTGTTTACTGTTTACTCTTTACAATTCACCCGTGCTGCCCACTGCATGTATTTGAATTTTATTTTAGCCATTTATTTGTGACAATGGTGTGTTTTATGTGCTGTGCTTTGTGGGTATATGTTTTCTGAGTGCACCATGGTTTGGAGGAACATTTCTTTATTTGGTTGTCTGTACTTGAACTTGAGTTACTGAACCTGTTGAGCTAGTGTATTTGTCGGTGCAGGTTAACAATGCACAAATTACAGAAGTGGAGGAAAGTCAAATTCACCTGTGCAGACTGAGGTAGATCCACTTTGCTTCTGATACTTTTGAGTATACGTTGGGCTCTGGAAAACTCAGGGTTAACAAACAGAGGCCAAGTGTATTTTGAAAAGGCATTTACCTTTAGGAAGAGATCTCACTGTTCATGGCTCTGGGAGAAATTCATTGAAACAGGCGGGTTTGTGGATCTTGGATATGAAGTAGAAATGTTGGTTATGGGGTGAGGGTACTATTATGTTGGTGGCAGTCTAACATGTCTGGTGCTATGAAAATGCTTTGAAAACAATGCAGAGTACTGTTGGGGGGAGACAGTCTATGGGGGAAGCAACTATGGTGGCACTTCTGACACAGAGTCTGCCCCTGTGACTCAGATGACAGGGACATCAAAGATGCAATAATAACAGGGTTGACTTAGTGGGCGATTTTAATTTCCCAAATATTAATTAGCATCTCCATCGAGCAAGCGGTTTAGATGGAGTGGCATTGTTAGGTGGGTTCAGGAAAGTTTCTTGCCAAAATATGATGATAAGCCTACATGAGGAGAGGCTGTACTTGATCGAGTATTGGGAAATGAACCTAGTCAGGTGTCAGGTCTCTCAGTGGTAGAGCATTTTGGAGATAGAAATCACAATTCTATCTCCTTTACCATAACATTGGAGAGGGATAGGAACAGATAAGTTAGGAAAACGTTTCATAAGAGTAGGGGGAAATATCATGCTATCCGGTAGGAACGTGGAAGCTTGAATTGGGAGCAGATGTTATCAGGAAATGTATGGCAGAAATGTGGGAAATGTTCAGTGGATGTTTGTGTGGATTCCTGAAGAGATGTGTTCTAATGAGACAGGGAGAGGATGGTACGGGACAGGAACCATGGGGTACAAATGCTGTTGTAAATCTAATCAAGAGGAGAGCAAAAGCTCATGAAAGGTGCGAAAGACTAGATAATGATTGAGATCTGGAAGATTGAGGCCAGAAGCGGCCAGGTGAAGGATTGATGAGCAGGATAAAGGAAAACCCCAAGGCATTATACAATGACAGGAATAGCAAGGGGATAAGACGTGAGAGAATAGGACCAATAAAGAGTGCCGGGGGATACGTGTGAATGGAACACAGGCGACTGTGGAAGGCGAGGGGTGGAGCCCATGGCAATGATATTTGCTTCATGAATGGGGACAGAAGTAGTTCCGGAGGATTGGAGTGTTGCAGATCTTTTTCCATTATTCAACAAAGGAAGCAGAGTTAGCCCGGGAAATTGAAGACCAGTGAGTCTTACTTCAGTTGATGGTTAGTACTTTGGTGGAGAGATCCCATGAGGTCGAATTTATAAACATATGGAGAGGTATAATATGATTATAAATTAAAAGCATGGCTTTGTCAAAGAAGGTTGTGCCTTACGAGTCTGATTGAATTTTTTGAGGATGTAACTAAATATATTGATGAAGGTAGAGCGGAAAACGTAGTGTATATGGACTTTAGTAATGCAATTCATATGATATCCCATGGAAAGTTTATGGAGAAACTAAGCAGGCATGGGATCCAAGGGAAATTGCTTTGAGCATCCAGAACTAGCTTGCCCACAGATGGAAAAGTGTGATTTTAAACGGGTCATATTCTGCATAGAGGTCGGCGACCAGAGGTGTGCCTCAGGGACCTGTTCTGGACGCCTTTCTCATTCTGATTTTTATAAATGGTCTACATGAGGAAGTGGAAGAGGATTTAGTAAATTTGCTGATGTCACAGAGGTTGGGCGTGTTGTGGATAGTGTGGAAAGCTGTCAGATTTCACAGCAGAACATTGATATGGTGCAAAACTGGACTGAGAGTTGGCAGATGGAGTTCAACAAAGATAATGTGAGGTGGTTCATTTTGGTAGGTGAATTATGATGTCAGAATATAGTATTAATAGTAAAATTCTTGGCAGTGTGGAGGAACAGAGGGATCTTGGCGTCCAAGTCCATAAGACACTCAAAGCTGCTGTTCAGGTTGACTGTGGTTGATGAGACATACGGTGCATTGGCCTTCACCAACTGTGGGATTGAGATCAAGAGCCGAGAGGATAATATTGCAGCTATATAGTACCCCTGTCAGACCCCACTTGGAATACTGTGTCCAGTTCTGGTCGCTGTACATAAGGAAGAATGTGGAGACTACAGAGAGGGTGCAGAGGAGATTTACGAGGATGGTCCCGGTAGTGAGGAGCATGCCCATTGAGAATAGATTGAATGATCTTGTCCTTTTCTTCTCAGAGCAACGAAGGATGAGTGGTGACATAATAGAGGTGTATAAGATGATCAGGGGCTTTGTTTGTGCAGATAGTCAGAGGTCTTATCCCAGGGCTGAAAAGGCTAATGAGTGAGGGCACATTTTGAAGGTGTTTGGAAGTAGATACAGAGGAGATGTCAGGGGTAAGTATTTTAAGCAGTGAGTGATGAGTTTGTGGAATGGTGCAGGAGGATACAATAGGGTATTTGAAGAGACTCCTGGGATGGAACATGGAGTTTAGAAAAAAATAGAGGGCTATGTGTAATCCGGGGTAAATTCGAAATTCAAAAAAATGTTCGGTAAACCATTGTGGGCCAAAGGACCTGCATTGTGCTGGAAGTTTTCCATGTTCTATGTTCTAAATGCTCTTCATATTACAAGACATTCAATCCTCGGTTTTATATTCTGATTCTCTTGAAATAAAATTTTACACGGCATTTACCTTCCTGACCACAGAATCAACCAACAAATTAAGTTTTCAAATGCTGCACAGGAATCCCAAATGCTTTTGCACTTCAGATTTTTATGTTTTATTTCCATTTAGAAAGCAGTAAAACTTTCATTTCTTCTAACAAAGTTTACAACCATAAACCTCTCAACATTGGATTCATCTGCCACTTATTTGACCATTCCCTTAATGTGTCGAATTCTTCTGTATCTTCCCTATTCTTTCAAATCTACCTGCCGATTCACTTCTCTTTGTATCGTCTGCAAACTTTGCAACAAGGCCTTCAATTCCATCAGGTCCATCAATCCCATCATTCAAATCATTCTCATATAATAAAAAAAAATTGGTCACAACACAAAGCCATGAGGAACACCAATAGTCAAGGTAATGAATCAGAAAAGGATCCCATTCTCCCCGCTCTTTTCCTCCTGCTAAGCAGCACTTCTTGAATCCGTGCTGGTATCTTTTCAATAATACCATGGGTTTATAGTTTGTTAAACAGCCTTATGTGTGGCAGCTTGTGAAAAGCCTTCTGAAAATCTATGTCCACAACATCAACGTATCTACATCGACACAACATCAACATATTTGTCTATCTTATTTTTTTCTTTCTTCAAAGAATTCCAACAGATTAGTCAGGCATGGTTTTCTCAAGGAAACCGACAAGCTATTCGTGCCTCCCAGAATCCCTAAACCACATCCTTTACAATCAACTCCAACATCGTCCCTACCACTAAAGTCTGATTATCTGGCCCCTTCTTTCCTATCTTCTGCCTTTCACATTTCTCAAAGAGTGGGGCGACTGGGACGTTCCGGAGTTTGGAGAACAATTCCAGTCCCATCATGCTCGGAGTCTCTTTACATCCACTGAGTGGAAAGCTTGGGATATTCCCGACTGATCGAGTTTCTTTTCACGGTTCAAAGACCGATAGGCTTGGGAATTGATCATTACAAATTGTCCTGTGATTACACAGCTTGTACCTTGGTTTACTAGGTGGCGCAGCTTGAGGGGATGGAAGTCCTTGTTCCATCTTGCATCTCAATAAATAAGTAAATAATAGATTTGGGGCATCACATCTGAACTGCGGAGGAATTTGGGGTGGGAGAAAAAAAATGATCAGTGGTCCTGGTCCAGGTGAGTCCAGCAAATAGGATAACCACTGAAAAGTGACTGCTAAGCAGCTAAGAAATAAATATAGGAATCAGAATCAAAAGGTTAATATACTCTGCATTGTTATGTAAAGTGCGTGCGCTTGTTACAGGATCAATTAGATTAGGGAGTTAAAAGTGTGCCTCAAAGACTGGAGGAAGATTGCTGATATTCATGATACTTTGGTCCCACTTTTGGGGAGGAATGGAGATGATTTGATTGGACAGGGTACAGCTGAATCATGCTCGGACTGAGGTCCTGACAAGTCACATAACTACGGCTATAGACAGTCTTTCACTAAATTGCAGGGAAATGGGTTCAACAGATTGGAAATGTTATGGATGATGTTTAAGTGTATCTTGTTTCTCACTTCTTCTGGCAGCAATAGTGTTAACTTTGATGTCTAAATATGTGGATTTGATCCCAGGGACAGTGCGGACATACGACCCCCAACTGACGACACTGAGTCAGGACCTGTTTGTTCATGGTCACCTTCAATTGATTATTCTTGGCAAACTTGTTTATCCAAATAGAAGCTATTTACATAGAGCTTGATAAGGGTAGGCAGTGCGTGTATCTACATTGATTTTACTCAGGCGCTGGGCAAAGTCTTTTTGGATGGTAATCCGGAAAATTCAGATGCATGTGGTTGGCAAGGAATTGGCTGTTTGGAGTCAGTACTGGCTTTCGCATAAGAGACAGGAGGAGTGGTTAAAGGAAAACATTGGAGCTGGAGGTCTTCGATTAGTGGAGTTTCACAGCGATCTATTATGGGACCTCTGCTGCTTGTAATGTCTCTAGATGTCCTGGATGAAAATGTAGATGGATTCGTTAGTAAATTAGCAGATGATACCAGGATTGACGGAGCTGTGGATAGTACAAGGGAGTGGCAATAAATACAACAAAATATAGATCAGTTGCAGATATAGGCTGAGAAATGGCAGATGGAATTTGACCCAGAGAAATGTGAGGAACTGCAACTCTGCAGGGCAAATGCAAAGAGACAGAACTCTGTTATGGACAAGGTCTTTTAGAGTTTTGCTGAGCAGAGATCATGGCATCCCCATTCATTGCTAGTTGAATGTAGCTACACAGGTTGATATGTTGCTTCAGAGAAGCTTACAGAATGCTTTCATTTATTTGTCCAGGTACTGAGTTCAAAATTCATGTTCCAACTTGGTAAAACTCTCGTTGGGCCACGTCAGGATCACTGCATAAAGTTCTGGTGGCCCCACACTTGGAAGGATGTGGAGGCTCAGTAGAGGGTGCAGAGTATGTTTACCAGGATGCTGCCTCAGTTAAAGGGTGTGTACTATCACAAGAGGGGTAATAAAATAGTTGTTTTCACTGCAACTCCAGAGACTGAGAGGTGATCTGATGCAGAAAGATGGAGGGATTTGGACATGGTGTAGGTAGGAGGGATTAGTGGGTTTGGTTTACCAATGACGGACTGGGCCATATTTACTACTACTGACAGGCTTTTCCGTACAATGGCATTGATGCTTCCATATCAGGCCACGAGAAAACCAGTCAATATACTCTCTAACAAACAACTGTGGAAATTTGTAAATGTTTCAGCTAACATGTCAAATTTTGTCAAGCTTCCAAGAAAGTATAGCGTTTTTGGTGACATTCAAAATCTACTCAAATTTCTATTGAAATATAGCCGCCGAAATACCTTCTTTACCACAGCATAAATATGTTGGGTCCAGGTTAGGTCCTCGGATATTTTCACACCCAGGAACTTAGCTCCCTCATTTAATTTCTGATCCCTCCATGAGGATTGGCGTGTGTTATTCTCTCAACTATTTTCTGTCACCTGTCCTCATACCTGAACCCTTTTCAGTGCAACAGCACTCCAGAAAGCATGCTGTGGAATTCTTCCATGGGCAACAAAGTCAATAGTCTGAGATAACGGAGCTGCAAGCTGAATTCACTGTTCTTTGTTTCTTGTCAATTCACAGGAAAATATGTGCGAAAGTCTGAGATGCATATTCCCACATAGCTGTCCAGAACACAGCAGGTAACCGTTTGGTAAGTAAAGATCTGTTAAGAGCTCGTAAGAACAATGCATTCCAGTCATCCACAACTCTCTGAGTCAAAAGCCTACCTCTCATGTGCCCCTTGAACCCATGCCTTCTCACTCTAGATGCCTGCCCTTTGGTATTTGACATTTCAACCACGGGAAACAGATACTCCCTGTCTAATCTATCTGTGCCTCTTTTAATCTTATAAACTTTTATCTGATCCCGCCTCAGTCTCTGGTGTTCCAGAGAAAACATTTCAGCTTCCTTTCCAATTGTATCCAGTCTCAATTGTAAGCCAAGCTGATGCTAAGGAAATACACCTCCAGAAATATGATTTTGATTTCTGCAATGAGTATGTGTGTGTATGGCAAATATCCATCAGCATTTCCTGGTGAATGATTCAGAGCACACGACTAATGATAAGAGGATGTTCATCATGACATTGGAGTTGTTTCCTTCTGTGTAATAAAGT
Source organism: Hypanus sabinus (assembly GCF_030144855.1). Taxonomy (NCBI): domain Eukaryota; kingdom Metazoa; phylum Chordata; class Chondrichthyes; order Myliobatiformes; family Dasyatidae; genus Hypanus; species Hypanus sabinus. The sequence goes on from NW_026779849.1 coordinate 32,535, forward strand.
ACTTCAATTTGCTGCATCCGACTACCACTTCTGAGCTGTTATAATTTGAGAATGAAAAATGCTAAAAGTCCAAGTGCAACTATTATATTTATATTTTCTGCCAATTACACTACTGACAGTTAGGGCAGAAATAAATGTCTTCCTTCTCTGGCCGTGGTCAGGGCTTTCTTCACCATGTCACTAGCTTCCTCTTGGGTTTCAGTGCAGTCCAGTACACATCCCACGTGGAGACTGAGGAGAAGCCTTACACTCAGATCTAGAATAATTCTTCATTGCTGTTTCTGGAGCAGTTTGGTCTTACTAGTCAGAGTTGTTATTTGCTTGGCTGAACGCCCAGACCCGTGGACCTCTCTTAGCCTGGCCTCTACTTATTGACCTATTTGGTACGGCTGATACTGCCGAGAGCCAAAGCGGAAGCCCCTGTCTCCAGACAACATAGAACTCAGGGTCATTGAGGCACAATGGCCTCCAAACCTAAAGCTTGTGGTCCTCTTTCAGGCCTTTATTTTTTGCTATCCCTTATTTTAAGCATTGACACAATTTAACATTCATCATAAACCACTTCCTCCTGTATCCAAACCTTTATGAATCAGGTTTTCTATCCGATTCAATGTTAAATGTTTATTTTATAACATTTTTATGGCTCCAAGCTTTCAGTAACAAATGAATATTGCTGACCTTGTATTGTAGATTGGGAATTGCACAGAGGGTTAGGATCACCTAAAGTCTGGATGGTGACAATCTTCAATCTTCCACGACTCTTCAGTCAGTGATAAATGGATGCTTTAGTTGTGTCAAAATAATTCGTCATCGGCTAAGCACTATCTCTGAGCTTAGTCTATTTATTTACTCGTTGAATAATTCACGTCTTCCTGTTGGAATTCTTTGAGGAGAATACAAGTAGGATAGATAAATGGGATGCAGCGGATTTTGTTTATCTGGACGTCAGGAAGGCCTTTGACAAGTTACCACACAGATGGCTGATTACAAAAGTAAGAGCCCATGATATTACTAGAATGTTATTAAACATGGTCAGGTCATTGGCTGATTGGTAAGAGGCAGCAATTGGGAATAAAATGCTCCTTTTCCGGTTACCTGCCAGTGGCCAGTGGTGTTCCACAGTGATCGGTGTTGGGATCACTTCTTTTTTTTTGCTGTATATAATGACTTATATGATAGAATAGATGGCTGTGTTGCCAAGTTTCAGATGTTAGAAAGATTCGTGGAAGGGCATGTAGTGTTGAGGAAACAGGTAGAATAGGAACATACAGAACGTAGAATTGCAACAGCACAATACAGGCTTCTTGGTCCACAAAGCTGTGTCAAATATGTCCTTTCTTTAGAACTTTTGCATTATGCCGATGACCTTTTGCTTTAAATTTCTAATGTTAAGACTTCATTACCTTTCGTACTTCCTTCATTCTCCTGTTTTTGCCAGTTTTCAGGACATAAAATAAATTTTCATAAGAATGAACATTTTCCTTTGAATAATTTGGTATCAATTAATAGCAACCTTACTTTTAAAATTGTAAGAAATCAATGTAAACACAAGGAAATCTGCAGATGCTGCTAATTCGAGAAACACACACAAGATGAAGGTGGAACGCAGCAGGCCAGGCAGCATGTATAGAAAGAAGCATTGTCGATGTTTCGGGCCGAGACCATTCGTCAGGACTAACTGAAAGAAAAGATAGAGATTTGAAAATAGGAGGTGGAGGGGGAAATGCAAAAATATAAGAAAAGACCTGAGCGCGTGGGTTGAAGCAAAAAGCTAGAGAGCTGATTGGCAAAAGGGATACAGGGCTGGAGAAGGGAAAGGAACATGGGACGGGAGGCCTAGGGAGAAAGAAAGGTGGAGAGGAACACCAGAGTGAGATGGAGAACAGGCAGCGTGATGGACAGAGAGAGAACAAAAAGTGGCGGGGGGGGGGAAATAACTAAATCAGGGCTAGGGTAAGAAGGCGAGGGGCATTAACGAAAGTTAGAGAAGTCAATGTTCATGCCATCAAGTTGGATGCTGCCCAGACGGTATATAGAAAAAGGAAGACATCTCCTTCGTCCTGGAATGAAAAGCCTCATCCCGAGAGCAGATGCGGCGGAGACGCAGGAATTGCGAAGAGGGGATGACATTTTTGCAAGAAACATGGTGGGAATTCAAATAGTCCAGGTAGCTGTAAGATTCAGTCGGCTTATAGAAGATATGTGTAGATAAGCCGTCTCCAGAGATGGAGACAGGAAGATCAAGAAAGGGGAGGGAGGTGTCGGAAATGGACCAGGTAAATTTGAGAACAGGATGGAAGTTGGAGGGAAAGTTAATGAAATCAACGTGTTCAGCATGCGTGCAGAAAGCAGCACCAATGCAGTCGTCGATGTAGCGAAGGAAAAGAGGGGGGCAGATACTCGTATAGGCTTGGAACATGGACTGCTCCACAAAGCCAACAGAAAGGCTGACGTAGATGGGACCCATGCGGGTGCCCCTGGCTGCACCTTTGGTATGGAGGAAGTGGCAGGAGCCAAAGGACAAATTATTGAGAGTGAGAACGAATTCCTCTAGACGGAGGTGAGTGGTGATAGACGGGAATTGGTTTGGTCTGGAATCCAAAAATAATTGGAGAGCTTTAAGACCTTCTTGGTGGGGGATGGAGGTATATAGGGACTGCACGTCTAAGGCGAAAATAAAGCAGTGGGGGGCAATAGAACTAAAAATCACTGAAAAAATTCAGAACATGAGAAGTGTCACGAACATAGGTGGGAAGGGATTGAACAAGGTTGGATAAAACAGTGTCAGTATACGCAGAAATGAGTCCGGTCGGGCAGAAGCAAGCTGAGACAATAGGTCTACCTGGACAGGCAGGTTTGTGGATCTTGTGTAGGAGGCTGAGACGGGAAGTACGGGGTGTGGGAACTATGAGATTGGTGGCAGGGGTTGGGAGCTCCCCTGAGCTGACAAGGTTGGTGATGGTGTGGGAGACAGTGGCCTGGTGCTCCTTAGTAGGGTCATGATCGAGGTGTAAGTAAGAGGAGGTATCAGTGAGTTGTCGCTGTGCCTCGGCCATGTAGAGGTCAGTACACTAGGCCACAACAGCGCCCCCTTATCAGCGGGCTTGATACTGAGTTTGGGGTTGGCGCGGAGGGATCGGAGAGCAGAGCGTTTGGAAGAAGTGAGGTTGGAAGTGGAACAAGGTGCGGTGAAGTCCAGATGGTTGATGTTCCGTCAGCAGCTAGCAATAAAGAGATCCAGAGCAGGCAGAAGACCAGATCGGGGTGCCCATGAATAGGAGTTTGGTTGAAGACGGGTCATCGGTGGGGGTGGGAGCCCTTGCCGAAGAATTAGGCTCGTAGACTTAGGCTCGTAGAATTAGGCTCGTAGAGCCGGCGGAAGAAAAGTTCAGCATCATGGCGTACGTCGAACTCGCTGAGGTGTGGGCGAAGGAGCACAAAGATGAGGTCTTTACTGAGGACAGAGCACTCTGCCTCAGAGAGTTGAATGTCGGAGGGGATGGTAAATTCCTGGCACGGGTGAGAGATAAGATCACAGGGGAGAGGCTGCTGAAGTCGGTGGAGAGGGGAGGATTAGGGTGAGAGGAAGGTGGAGCCTCTGAGGGTCCAGGAGCTGACGATGGGATTGAGGGAGAGGAGATTGCAGAGTGGTGCTTGGGGAAGGTCAGTCAGGAGTCACAACCGCTGCACGTGAAGACCCGGCCTGGTGTTCAAGGCTGGAGTCGCAGTTGGGGTCTGCGCAATCGCGTTGAAGGTGTCCATGGTCGCTGGAACTGGCATTGATGATGCTGGTGTCCGGGTTTTGAATATGCCCTGGGTTGCTGTGGCAGCCGAGATCGACGGCGGGGCCATTCCATGGTCTTTGGAACCAGTATTGATGGTGCTGGAGTCCGGGTTTGAGAGAGTGTGAGATGTTTGAGAGAGCCATGGTTTTCAAGGGACATTGGAAGATTATTTCGAAAAAGAGAAAGGTCTATAATAAATATAGGCAGCATGGTGTAAATGACGTGTTTGAGGAATATACAGAATATAAATAAATCTTAAGGAAGAAAATAGAAAAGCTAAAAGAAGATACGAGGTTGCTTTGGCAAGTCTGGTGAAAATAAATCCTCAAGGTTTCTACAGTTATATCAATAGCAAAAGGATAGTAAGGGAGAAAATTGGTCCCTTAGAGAATCAGAGTGGACAGCTATATGTGGAGCCAAAAGAGATGGGGTCGATTTTGAACAATTTATTTTCTTCGGTATTCAATAAGGAGAAGGATATTGTATCGTGTAAGATAAGGGAAACAAGTATGGTAGTTGTGGAAACTATGATGACTAAAAACGAGGAAGTACTGGCGCTTTTAACGAATATAAAATGGCAAAAGCCTTCGGGTCCTGACAGGATTTCCCCTAGGACCTTGAGGGAAGTTAGTGTAGATACAGCTAGGGCTGTGACAGAAATATTTCAAATGTCGTTAGAGACGGTCATCCCTACTTCGAGGCACACCGCTAATTCTGCGACACCTCTGGTGCCTGACTGCATCGGTCTTGACCATTGCTCTGGATTCGTCAGCTGCGTGGAGAGCATTCACCCCTGCATGGGCAACAGCTTGCTTTATGTATCGTACTACCCTGACTTGCATATTGACTTTCATCCGCGAAGGTACAATATCCGTGGTCGAACCTGACCAGCGGAGGGCCATCAACAGCATGTCTGACTATGGCCTCCTCTCCTGCTGCGATGAGGCCAAGTATAGGTTGAATGAGCAACGCCTCATATTCCGATTGTGTAGCCTCCAATCTCGACGGCATGAACATTGATTTCTTCAAATTCAAGAAATGAATATCCTGTGCTTCTTCCGCCCACTCCACCTCAACGTTCCTTCGGATCCCCCCGCCCCATTCTGGTGGCTATTTACTCCTTCACTTCCCCTCACGCACCGCCATGACCTCCTCATCAATTCTGTCTTGCTCTCCATCTCTTTTGTGTAATCCCGTGGTCCTGTGTCACTCCTGTTAGATTCCTTTCTCTTCATCTCTTTGCCTTTTCTGCCTGTCACTCAGCTCTTCACATAATCGTTCCTCCAGAAACCAGACCCCTCCCGCACTCACTTGTCCTTCTACTCCTCCCCCATCACCTAATTCTGGCTTTTGTCTCTTTCTCTTTAATCAGAATGAAGGTTCCCAACCCGAGCTGTCGACTGGTTGCTGAATTCCTCCAACATTCTCTGTGTGTTTGCTTCTGTTTGTTTATTGATTAAAATAATCAGACTGGTACAGAGGAAGAGGAATTTGTGGAATGGTCAGAGACAGTTTCATACAGTAGTTTATTTAACCAGGAACATGCCATTTCAGTTGTAATCTGTGTAAATAGGTGGTATTACAGAGAGTTCTTGCGGTGAAGGATCCTGAATATGAGCAGTGGCAGATGTTTAAGGAGAAGGTTCGTTAGAGCCGACATTTATCCCGATCAGACAGAGTAATCACAGAGAGCAAACAACAGTCTGTGGTTAAAAGAGTTCAAGGTAAATATTAAATCAGAGAACAAACAAAGAGGCAATGACAGGGTGGACAAAACAGTCTGGATTTTTCCTGTAACTCATGATGCGACAAAAGATAAAAATATCAAGGAAAAAAACAGATTAGTTAACTCAATAATTTCCATTAGTGTTTTCAGTGGGGACACAGCAAACATCCTACAGATATCTAACGGTGACATTTCAATGTTGTGCCATAATGTGTAGCAATCACCATCAGGGGTGATAAACTAATGGGACTAAAAGCAAAAATATCCAGTTCCCAACGACCTGCACCAGACGGTTTCACAGGAAGGCTGGAGAGAAAGTAGAGACTTTGGAATCTGTCAAAAATCACTGTTACAGAAAGGTCCCAGTGGAGCTGAAAACCATTGCTGAAGGGTGGAAGAGAAAGGAAAACAAAGTAGGTAACTGTACTGGAGTCTATAATCTGTGAAGAAATGACAAGTCATTTAGAAAAGTTTAATGTCATTGAACTAAACCAGGAGGGTTTACAGTCAGATTCGCACAGCACAGAAACAAGTATTCAGCTCAAATGGTCCACACTGACCAAAATTCCCATCTGAGCTTCTGGTCTGTAACCGCCTCACAACGATATTATGAACAATGTTATCCTCCGTCCTTGTCCCATTTCCCACCTTTTGACCCATATCCTTCAAAACCTTTCCTTCCCATTAGCCTGTCCGAGTACTGCTTCGATGTACCTGATTCAACCACTCCCCCAGGACCTCATTCCATTTGCTGACCAGCCTGTGCTTGGAAATGTTGCCCTTCAGGTTCCTATTAGATCTCCTCTTAAACCAATGCCTTCCGGTTCCTGATTCCCCAACACTGGCAGAAAGACTGTTTTATTCGACCCACACTGCAATACACCTCTGCAATACCAGCACTCATTCTCTGAAATTCCAGGGAAAATTGTCCAAAACACCTTTCACAATTCAGACTTTTGAGATCCAGTCACATCCCAGTAAATCTCCTCTGCACTCTTTCCAGCTGATTGGTGTCTGTCATACAGCAGGGCGACCTGAACTAAACACTATTTGCAAAATGCGGCGAAACATCTGCACCATTTCTTCCCAGCTTCTATATTCGGTGCCCTGACTGAAGGACAGTGTTCCAAACCCCTCTTCACCACCCTGTCCATCTGGAACCTGGTCTTGGACCCTGTAACCTGGGTTACTGAATATTAAAACAGCACACAGAAAATGCCGGTGGAACACAGCAGGCCAGGCAGCATCTATTAGGAGAAGCACTGTCGACGTTTCGGGCCGAGACCCTTCACCCCACACTCAGGTTGGAGGAATAACACCTTATATACCAGCTGGTTAGCCTCCAACCTGATGGCATGAACATTGACTTCTCTAACTTCCGTTAATGCACCTTCTTACCCCATCCCTGACATATTTAGTTTTTTTCCCCTTTCTCCCTTTATCTTTTCTTTCTCTCTCTGCGCATCACTCTGCCTGTTCTCCATCTCCCTCTGGTGCTCCCTTCCCCTTTTCTTTCTCACTCGGCATCCCGTCCCATGATCCTTTCCCTTCTCGAGCTCTGTAACCATTTTACCAATCACCTCTCTGGCTCTCAGCTTCACCCCACCCCCTCCGGTCTTCTCCTGACATTTTGCATTCCCCCCCCACTTTCAAATCTCTTACTATCTTTCCGTTCAGTTAGTCCTGACGAAGAGTCTCGGACCGAAACTTCGACAGCCCTTCTCCCTATAGATGCTGCCTCGCCTGTTGCGTTCCACCAGCATTCTGTGTGATACCAGAGTTTTGAGACGTTATAGGGGAAGTTGGAGAAGCGTGTCTTTGTACTTTCAGGGGCATTTACCACATGTAAGGCAAGTGCACAAGACAAGAGCTCTTTGCTGGGATGGAAGTGTGTTAATATTGATTGAAGTCAGGTTATCATACTGAGACAGAATAACGTGTAAGGAGGATATAATTGGTGGAGTTTTCCAGGGAGAAGTTCTGGATCATCAATGACTTATTGATATTAATGACCCGATGGAAGGGCAGAATGTGCGGAATCCACGGTGTCAATGATGGGGAACGTGATGAGGGGACGTGTTGTGATTGAACATTTGGTCTCTCCAACAAGACAGGGGGAAGCTGGTGAGAAGAATACTTGGTAAATGAAGCTTAATGTGGTAAAGTGTGATGGCATGCAGAGAAGCAGGAGGAAACAAAAGTCAGACAATTATTTATGTAGAGATAAATTGTCAATGAGAGAAATAGAGAGGCGGCAATGTGTTCTCCTGCACAACAAAGTAGAGATGGGTGTAGTGAGTGGTTCATAAAAACATATATGACCAAGGGTCAGAAGTGAATGGCTCATTGATATTTATTGCTGTAGAGAAATAGAGAGGTTTTGTTACAGTGTCAGACAAATGCACAATGATGGATTTTGGAAAGTTAAAGAAGGTTATGACACAGACAGAGAAAAATAGGTTCCTGAGGATTGTTGACGAAAAGAAAGACTTGGGGTACAGGTACATAATTTCATGAAGGTGCCAACACAGGTAGACAAGGTTGTGAAGAAGGTGCACGTCATGCTTGCCTTCATCGGCAAAAGGCTTTGGGAGGAGCTGGGACATAATATTACAGTTGTACAAATCAATAATGAAACCACACCAGGAGTACCCTGTGCAGTTCTGGTCACCACGAGAGGAAGGATGTGGTTAAGCTGAAACGATGCAAAAACGATTCACAGGAATGCTACCTGGACCGCGGGATTCAGTTACAAGGAAAGATCATACTGACTTGGACTGTTTTCCACGAAGTGAAGGAGGCTGACAGGTGAAATGGTAGAAGTTTATAAAACTAAGAGAGGAGTAGACAAGCAGAATCACTTACCCAGCGTGCAAGTATCAAATATGACAAGGTGCAACTTTAAAATGCCAAGGTGAGTACTTAAAGGTGGACATTAGTGGAGGTAAGATTAGTGTCTCCGTAAAAAGGGAGGGTGGGGAATAAATCGATCAGGGATGGGCTAAGAAAGGGAGGAAGGTTATTAACGGGTTAGAAAAAATCAATGTTCATTCCATCAGGTTGGAGGCTACCCAGACGGAATATGCTGTGTTGTTCCTCTAACCTGAGTGTGGCTTCATCGTGCCAGTAGAGGAGTCGTGGATAGACATATCAGAATGGGAATGGGACGCGGAATTAAAATATGGGGCCACTAGGAGGTGCTGCTCTCTCTGGCTTTTCATGTCCATCCACGGTCCCAGAACAGGAACACTGCAATCCAGGAACGTTGCTCAGTCTCCTTCATCCTTCAACGCTGGCAGATGGTATTTATTTGGTACTACATATGCCGAATTGTAATAACCCCTTGACAGCGTTTGTTCAGCCTGCCAGCCGACTCTGTAACTGCCATCAGCAGAAGTTGTGATATTACTGGTGACATAGGTGTTGTCCGTACAGTTAGCTAAATCTGATCCCATTACCCCGTAGTTGCAATAACAGACTTCACGCTCATTCTCGTGAAGTAGTTTCAGAGATTAGGATTCGTGCAGTCCATTATAAGAAATTTAATGTCAGCGTTCAAAACAGTTCCATAGGCAAGAGTAATTTCTCTGGGCAGTTCAGACCAGTGCTCCCTTCACAGATCTAACATTGCTACTAAAGTAAAACACAGACTCAATCTTGCCCAAACCTCAGCACCTGCAACTGGCTTTCGCACGGCGCTGACACCGATCGAAGCTTGTGTCTTCCTTGCTCTCAGCAACGGATCGGCTATCTCGCCTCGGTTCAGCCACATCGAATTGTCTTCAATTCCAAAAGGAAGTTACAGACTATAACGTACGATGGTCTACACACACAAATTGCTTGAAGAACTCAGCAGGCCAGACAGCATTAACAGAAGAAGTACTTTTTTTTCCAAAGATGCTGCCTGACCTGCGAAGCTCCTCCAGCATTTTGAGTTTGTTGCTCGAATTTCCAGCAGCTGTAGATTTCCTCTTGTTTGCCAATTGCGATGATCGTTTGTCAGAAAACGTGTGGTGAAAAAACAGCGCAGAACCTCAGGATACTGACCACCACCCCTTTCCAGTGAAGATGCAAACCATCCCTTTGGTATCGATCACCCCTGCACAGATGAAGTCCCAGTGATTGGGTGAATGCAAGTCGGCTTTTTCCATGGGGGTTGGGAGGTACTACAACCAGAGGGCATGAGTTAAGGATGATGGGTGAAAGTTTAAGGAGAACAGGAAAGGAAAATTCTTCACTCAGACGGTTGTGAGAGTGTTGGAACGAGCTGCCAGAATGAGTGTTGCATGCAAGTTTGATTTCAATATTTAACAGAAGTTCGGATAGATGCGTGCGAACGATCCCTGCGAAAAGAAGAGAGGGGTAGAGAGGGAACGATGTCCTTAGTGGTGGGTTCCTGTTGAAGGTGGCGGAAGTTGCGTAGGATAATATGCTGGTTCCGGAGGCTGGTGTGGTGGTCTGGTGGGGCCAGCAACCCATTGTGCTTTCCCCTTAGATTCCTTTTTCTCCTCTCCTGCCTAACCCCGCCCTGCTTCCCCTCCCCACCCTTGATCTTTCCCCTGATTCGTTTTCCACCATCTTCTTCATAGGGCCCCTGCCCCCTGCTTCTTTAGACCTGACGAAAGTTCTCGACCAGAAACATTGACTGCTTTTTTCAACGGATGCTGCCGGCCCTGCTGAGCTCATCCAGCTTTTTTGTACGTCCGGTAAATGGTTGACTCGTGCATTAGTCTTTACATTAATTCTTACTCATAGACTCAACTCACATCGGTAAAGGCATATTTTTTTGTGGTTTGCAAAATGGCTTTGTGTGGGTGAGATTATAGTTTACAAACCTGATCACATCGTTTATGAAAAATGGTTGATTGATGAAGCCCGGGATGGATATTGTATTAGTCGAATTTGAAAAGCTTTCAACAAGGCCTCTCATGGTGGTTCGGAGGGTGATTCCCTCTGTGTCTGACCCCGGGAGTGTGTGATGGGACTGTGTGGAGGGAGATTCACTTTGTGTCTGACCCCGGGAGTGTGTGATGGGACGGTGTGGAGGGAGATTCACTCTGTGTCTGACACCGGGAGTGTGTGATGGGACGGGGTGGAGGGAGATTCACTCTGTGTCTGACACCGGGAGGGTGTGATGGGACGGGGTGGAGGGAGATTCACTCTGTGTCTGACACCGGGAGGGTGTGATGGGACGGTGTAGAGGGAGATTCACTCTGTGTATGATCCCGGGAGTGTGTGATGGGACGGTGTGGAGGGAGATTCACACTGTGTCTGACTCCGGGAGTGTGTGATGGGACGGGGTGGAGGGAGATTCACTCTGTGTCTGACCCCGGGATTGTGTGCTGGGACGGTGTGGAGGGAGATTCACTCTGTGTCTGACTCCGGGAGTGTGTGATGGAACGGGGTGGAGGGAGATTCACTCTGTGTCTGACACCGGGAGATTGTGATAGGACGGTGTGGAGGGAGATTTACTCTGTGTCTGGCCCCGGGAGTGTGTGATGGGATGGTATGGATCGAGATTCACGCTGTGTCTGACCTCGGGATTGTGTGATGGGACGGTGTGGAGGGAGATTCAATCTGTGTCTCACACCGGGAGTGTGCGATGCGACGGTGTGGAGGGAGATTCAGTCTGTTTCTGACCCCGGGAGTATGTGATGGGACGGTGTGGCGGGAAATTCACTTTGTGTCTGAAACCGGTAGTGTGTGATGGGACGTTGTGGAGGGAGATTTATTCCGTGACTGACCACGAGAGTGTGTGATGGAACGGGGTGGAGGGAGATTCACTCAGCGTCTGACACCGGGAGTGTGTGATGGGACGGTGTGGAGGGAAGTTCACTTTGTGTCTGACACCGGTTGTGTGTGATGGGACGGTGTGGAGTGAGATTCCCTCTGCGTCTGACACCGGGATTGTATGATGGGACGGTGTGGAGCGAGATTCACTCTGTGTCTGGCCCCGGGAGTGTGTGATGGGACGGTGTGGAGGGGTTAATTATTCAATGACTGACTCCCAGACGGGCAGAGGGAGAATCACTGTTCCTTGTTCCTGAATTCCAGAGCATGCTTGTTCCAAGGACTGGATCAGAAATGAAGACCGGGGAGGGGGGGCGGGGACGGGACGTCACGTGATGACGTAGGATCGGGACGGTGGAACCCAGCCCTCCCGTAAAAAAGTTAATAAATTAATGTTTAAGTGAAGAAAAGGTAATTAATACTTTTTAAAGGTTACTTATCAATTACTTTGGATTGTTTTAAGCTATGCCTCATAAACAGAGGACGAAGAAAACTGCTACCGCGAAGACCGCTCAAGTTGGAACAGAATCAAGGCCTACTTCTACTGAAGAACCGCGGACTCAGGTACAACACACCACCGGTGAAACAGAAAAGGAGACTGCGGCAGCATCGGCCATTTCTAAAGGAAAAGATCAACGAGAACTGCGCAAGCGTAAAGGAACGAGCATGCGGAAAAGAGAGCAAACAGAACTACAAAACCCAGCAACGACTGAAACCGGCAGTGAATCGAGTCTGAGAGAGAGGCTGACTCTCTGGAAAAATCAGACGAAGATGGAGAAGAAGAAGAAGAAGATGAAAGTTCCTCTGAAAATACAAAAAAGATTTTGAGGCAAATAATGCATAAAGTAAATGCATTAAAAGTAATTAAAAGTAACCAAAAAGTAATTAAAGAAAACAATAACAAATATGGAGGCTATGTTTGATAAAATGACAAAGAAACAGGAAAAAATGGAAAAGGAAATTACAGATTTGGACGTCAAAATGGAAGAAATGGATGGAAGAATGAAGAAGATGGAAGATGATAATGATGCCTGGACATCAGAAAGAAAACAACTCGTGGGAAAAATTGATAAGCTTGAAAATTTTAGTAGACGCAACAATATTAAAATTGTTGGACTTAAAGAAGGTACCGAAGGAGAAGACCCAATAATTTTTTTTCAAAAATGGATTCCTGAGAAATTGGAAATGGGTGAAGAAACTTTAATTGAGATTGAAAGGGTGCACAGAGCCTTAAGACCAAGATCTCATGATGATCAAAATCCGCGATCAATTTTGATAAGATGTTTAAGATACCAGGATAAAGAAAAGATTTTGAGGGCGGCTGCCCAGGGTGCTAAAAGAAGAAAAGGTCCGTTGATGATAGCAGAGAAACCAGTTCTTTTTTATCCTGATATAAGTTATAACCTTTTGAAGAGAAAGAAAGAATTTAATCCAGCTAAAAATGTTTCATGTGAAAAAGGTTATAAGTTTTTAATGCGTCACCCAGCAACACTGATAAATTTTTTGGAGGAAGGAAAAAGATTTTTTTCTGATTATCAAGATGCGGAGGTGTTTGCACAAAAACTTCCATCTCTTCGTTAATTAAACGTAGCGATTTCTAAATGTAATGGTTAAAGACGAAGACAGAGACAGCAAATGGAACTGATGGACATTTAAGGACGATATAAGGGAGAAAAGTAAAATTTTAGAAATATTAATTGAGAATAGTATGTTTTTTTTTATATATACTTTTTATGTTGCGGGGGGCTGCGGAGCTTTGAATCGGTTACTACGGGATTCACGTGTGTAATCATGGCGATTGCCATGACCCGTACAATAGAGGGGGGTAATGTTGTGTTTTTTTTTTCTTTCACAAGATTAGTAAGGGAGTATTTTGTATTTTTCTTTATTTTCTATTTTTCTTCTATTGTTTTGCCTGGGTGATTGGTGGGGACACACATAGCAACATGGTGACTTCTAAAAAGATTTCCCAGGATGCAACGAAAGTTGAAAGATTAGGTATTATTATAGATTGGAGTGACATAAATAAAAATAATGACTAATTTAATGATTTTTTTTTAGTTTTAATGTTAGTGGGCTTAATGGACCAATAAAAAGAAAAAGAATTTTAACATATAATAAAAAAATGAAAATAGATATAGCTTTCTTACAAGAAACTCATTTAACGGATATAGAACATCAGAAATTAAAAAGAGACTGGGTTGGAAATGTTATTGCAGTTTCACTTAACTCAAAGGCAAGAGGAGTTGCAATTTTGGTTAATAAAAATTTACCAATTAAAATACAAAATATATTAATTGATTCGGCAGGAAGATATTTAATTATACATTGCCAATTTTTTCAGAACTATGGACTCTTATGAATATTTATGCACCAAATGAAAATGATGTAAAAGTTATATAGGACTTTTTTGAATTTGGCTAATGCACATGATAAAATATTAATAGGTGGAGATTTTAATATTTTGTTTAGATCCAGTTTTAGATAGATCAACAAAGGCTATTACAAAATCAAAAGTAGCAAAATTAACTCTATCATTGATGAAAGATTTAAATTTGATTGATATATGGAGAAGAATCAATCCAAAAGAAAGGGATTATTCATTTTATTCAAATAGACATGAAACATATTCAGGGATAGATTTTTTCCTATTATCAACAAATACTCAAGATAGAGTGAAAAATGTGGAACATAAAGCAAGAATATTGTCTGATCACTCTCCTTTAATAATGACAATGATAATGATAGATAAAGAGGAATCAATTTATAGATGGAGATTTAATTCAATTCTACTAAAACGTCAAGATTTTTGTGATCTTATGAAAAAGCAGATTCAGTTCTTTTTAGATACAAATTTACATTCAGTTGATGATAAATTTATATTGTGGGAAGCAATGATAGCATATTTGAGAGGCCAGATAATAAGTTATACTTCTAAATTTAAGAAGGAATATATGATAGAAATAGATCAATTGGAAAAAGAGATTATAAAATTAGAAAAAGAATCTCAAAGAAATATGACAGAAGAAAAACGAAGGCAACTTATTAATAAGAAGTTAAAACATAATACACTCCAGACATATCGAACAGAAAAAACAATTATGAGAACTAAACAGAGATATTATGAACTAGGTGAATTTCTTGCATGGCAGTTAAAAACAGATCAGATTTCTAAAACAATAAATGCAATTCGAACAAAAGTGAATGAAATTACTTATAAACCTCTAGAAATTAATGAGACTTTTAATAATTTTTATTCTGAGTTGTATAAATCAGAATCAAAGAATGATGACGTTAAGATAGAAGAATTTTTATCACAAATAACTCTTCCAAAATTAAATATAGAAGAACAGAAGCGATTAGGTATGCCTTTTACATTGAAGGAAGTTGAAGAAGCTTTAGGATCACTTCAAAGTAATAAATCTCCAGGAGAAGATGGTTTTCAACCTGAATTTTATAAAAAGTTTAAAGATTTATTAATTCCTCCTTTTATGGAGTTAATATATCAAGCGGAAAGAACGCATAAACTTCCAGAATCTTTTACAACAGCTATTTTAATAGTATTGCCAAAAAAAGATAGAGACCTTTTAAAACCAACATCATATAGACCTATTTATTTATTAAACCGATTATAAAATAACAGCAAAAATCTTATCTAATAGATTATCTAAATGCTTACCAAAATTAGTGCATATGGATCAAACAGGATTTATCAAAAACAGACAATCGGCAGATAATGTAACTCGGTTATTTAGTATAATCCATCTAGCACAAAAGAGGGAGGAAATGAGTGTGGCAGTTGCTTTAGATGCAGAAAAAGCATTTGATAGATTGGAATGGGATTTTTTATTTAGGGTATTGGAAAAATATGGACTAGGAACATCATTTATAAAATGGATTAAAACCTTAAATACTAATCCCAAAGCTAAAGTAGTGACAAATGGTCAAATTTCAACATCATTTCAGTTAACAAGATCAACTAGGCAAGGTTGCCCACTATCACCTGCTTTATTTGTGTTGACAATAGAACAACTAGCTGAATTAATTAGAATGGACCCAGATATTAAGGGTTTCAGAGTTAATCAGGAAGAATACAAGATTAACTTATTTGCTGATGATGTTCTACTTTATTTAACAGATCCATTACATTCACTACGCAAATTATCTTATAGACTAGAAGAATATGGGAAAATATCGGGTTATAAAATAAATTGGTATAAAAGTGAAATTTTACCTCTTACTAAAGGAGATTATAATCAATGTCGATTAATAACTCAATTTAGATGGCCAGCAAACGGTATAAAATATTTAGGTATAAGAGTTGATAATGATATAAAAAACTTATACAAATTAAATTATTTACCACTTTTGAAAAAAATTCAGGAATATCTTGAAAAATGGATGGCATTACCAATAACATTAGTAGGTAGAGTAAATACTATAAAAATGAATATATTCCCTAGATTACAATATTTATTTCAATCATTACCAATACAATTACCCCAGAATTTTTTTCAAGAGTTAAACAAATATGTGAGGAAATTCCTCTGGAAAGGAAAGATGTCAAGAATATCGTTGGAAAAATTGACATGGAAATTTGATCTAGGAGGATTACAACTTCCAAATTTTAGGAATTATTATAAAGCAAATCAACTTAGATTTATTGCATCTTTTTTCGAGAAAGATAAACCGGCATGGATTAGAATAGAATTAGATAAAATAGGAGAAAACGTACCAGAAGATTTTATATACAAATGGGAATCTAAATGGATACGGGAAAAGAAAGAATCTCCTATATTAAAACATTTGATTGATTTATGGAATAATATAAATGTTGATGATGAGACAAAAAAATCTTTATTAGCAAAGAGATCTTTAATTCAAAATAGACTTATTCCTTTCACAATGGACAATCAACTTTTATATAATTGGATTCAAAATGGGATTAGATATATAGGGAATTGTTTTGAAGGAGGTATATTAATGTCATTTGATCAATTAAAGAATAAATATAAAATATCAAATAACATTTCATTTTGTTACTTCAATTAAGGGCTTATTTAAGAGAAAAATTAGGTCAAACAATGTTATTGCCGAAATCTAATGAAATAGAAATTTTAATTCAAAAAGGAAATAATAAAAAAATTATATCTTGTATGTATAATTTGATTCAAAGACAGGTATATAAACAAGGAGTCCATAAGTCAAGACAAAAATGGGAAAGTGATTTGAATATTAAAATTGAAAAAACAAATTGGTCAAGACTGTGTCTTGATAGTATGACAAATACAATAAATCTTCGGTTAAGATTAGCGCTGTATAATTTTCTACATCAATTATATATTACACCACAAAAAAAAATAAATAAATCCAAATTTATCGGATCAGTGTTTCCGATGTAACCAGGAAACTGGTACTTTTTTACATTCGACATGGTCTTGCTCTAAAATTCAACCTTTTTGGACAAATTTAAGACTTTTACTGGAACAAATTACAGGAACACAATTTCCTCATAATCCAATATTATTTTTACTAGGTGATATTGAAGGGATAAAACCGAAACTCAAACTAAATAAGTATCAGAAAGAATTAATAAAAATTGCACTGGCAGTAGGCAAAAAAGCTATTGCAGTTACTTGGAAATCGGATACACATTTAAGTATAGACTCTTGGAAGAAAGAAATCTATGGTTGTATTCCATTAGAAAAAAATACTTATGATTTAAGAGATAAATATGAAACATTTCTGAAAATTTGGAGCCCTTATTTACAAAAGACAGGATTAAATATATAGATGCTCTGAAGATGAAACAATTGCTTATTAGGGGAAAGAAATAAATATACATATTAAAGTTATTACGAATTCCATGGAGCATGTGGAGATCTTCCAACAACCAGGCATTCTGTCTTTCTTTCTTTTTTTTTCTTTCTTTCTCTTTTTTTTCTATAGGGCAGTTAGGGGGGAGGGGTTAAGGGGAGGGGGTAAGGGTTACATACATTGTTTTTTCATACTTTACTTTGTAACCATTTAAAAATGCAATAAAAAAAGTTTAAAAAAAAAGAAATGAAGACCGGCTTTATTACATATCCACGTTTGAAAGATCCTACACTGAGGCCGATCTGCATTGCTGCAACTCTAAATCGAATCTACTTGAAATCAGTTCAAGCCAGGAAGAGGTATTTGTCAGATGAAATGAAGAGCAGTATATATATATATATATATATATATATATATATATATATATATATATATGTATATATATATTGATAGATAGATAGATAGATAGATAGATAGATAGATAGATAGATAGATAGATAGATAGATAGATAGAGAGAGAGAGACAGAGCTCCCTCCATACGGTCTCCTCACACACTCCGGGGCTCAGAGTCAGAGTTAGGCTCCAGCATCACCGTCCCAACTCACACTCCCTTGATCAGACACAAAGTGAAGCTCACTCCACACCGTCGCATCACACACTCCCCGGTTCAGACACAGAGTGAGTCTCTCTCCAGTACGTCCCATCACACACTCCCGTGGTCAGACACAGAGTGGTCTCCCTTCCATACCATCTCATCACACACTCCCGGTGTCAGACACAGAGTGATCTCCCACCACACCGTCCCATCACACACTCCCGTGGTCAGACACAGAGTGATCTCCCTTCCATACCGTCTCATCACACACTCCCGGTGTCAGACACAGAGTGATCTCCCACCACACCGTCCCATCACACACTCCCGGGGTCAGGCACAGAGTGAATCTCCCTCCACACCGTCGCATTACACACTCCCCGGTTCAGACACAGAGTGAGGCTCCCTGCATCTTGCCATCACATTCTACTGGTGTGAGATACAGAGTTCCTTCCACACCGTCCCTTCGCGCTCTCCCTTTGTCAGACGTAACGTGACGCTCCTTAAATTCAAACTTTAATGATAGTAATTTATTTTCACAGAATTTTGTTGAGAAATCTGTCCGCGACCAAGGCAGTTCATACTGGATTGGAAAATGCAACTATGGGTGAGATTTGGGGTATTGCAAGTTTCTGAGAAAAGAGTGAGTCGGGGATCGGTGCAGGCTGAGTGAAGGGAGTGGGCAATGTGTTTAGTTTGGGGACTGACACAGTCTGCGAGAGGGGAGTGGGCAGTGAGATTAGTTTGGGGACTGACGCTGTTTGCTAGAAGGAGTGGGCATTGATATTAGTTTGCGGACTGATAAGGGCTGTATGGAGAGCGTGTGCAATTGGCTTTGTTTGGGGATTGACAAAGTCTGTTGGTAGAATGTGTGCAGTGTAATTAATGTGGGAACTGACATGGGCTGTGGGAAGAGAGTGCGAAGTGGGAGTGTTTTGGTGGTTGACACAGATCTTTAGGGAGAAGGCTAGGTATTGGGTTTATCGTGGGGACTCGCGCGGGGTCTTGGAGTGAAAGTGGGATGTACACGTATTTTGGGGACTAACATGGGTCTGTGGGGAGAGACTGGAGCTGCAGAGCTCTTTTGGGAACTGACCCAGGTTGTGGGAGAGAGTGAGGCAGTGGGAACACTTTGGGGCCTAGCACATGTCTGTGGTGAGGGAATGAGGGAGGGGTGTACATAGGGGACACACACAGATCTGAGGGGAGAGAATAGTTCAGTGGGAGTACTCTGGGGACAGAGACACGACCGTGGGGAGAGCATGATAAGCGGGAGGTGTTTTGGTGATTGACACAGGTCTCTAAGAAGAGGGTTGAGCAGTGGGATTATTTTGGGTTCCGGCACGGGGCTGTGGGGAGAGAGTCAGGCAGTGTAGTTTGGACTGACACTGATCTGTGTGGTGGGAGTGGTGAGTCTGAGTACTTAGGCAGAAAACACAGGCCTGTGGGGAGATTGAAGATGTGGCAGCATTTTGAGGACTGACATGGGGCCTTGGGAGAGACTGGCGCTGTGGGAATATTTTGGGGACTGACAAAGGGCTGCAGGGAGAAAGTGGACCATTGTGAAAATTCTGGATACTGACACAGGGCTGTGCTGGGAAAGTGGGATTGTGGGAAATTTTGGGGTGCCGCAGGTCGTTGGCGAGAGTGGGCGTCAGTGATTTTGGGGACTAACACACGGCTGCCTGCTGAAGGTACGCTGATATTGCTTACCCCTTCTTGATAGGAGAGTGGCCTCGAATATCGTGTTCCAAATGAAGGCTGGAGTCTTCGAATGCATTGAATGTGGATGGTACCCTCACTTTGAACATTGCAGTGAGGATAAGCGTTGCTTCATCTGCGAGAAGTCGGCGCTTCTGTGCTCAGATCTTTCTGAAAAGATCCAGGATCTCTGTCAACAGTCAATAGGGTCGACTTAAACAAGTGGCAAAACCGTCTTTATCTCACCGACTCACATTACATCATCAGCTCTGCCCCTCACCCTTGCCTTATTATCTTTCCCTCTATCGCAATCTTACCCACCATCTCGCCCACTCTTCACCTTCGTTCCTCTAAACACTCTCTCTCATCCCTCTCCACTCCCGCCTCTTCCATTTCATCCGCATTTTCTCCCTCCCGCATCTCGCCTCCCTTTCCCCGAACTCTTCCTCTTCTATCCCTGTCTCTCTCTCGATTCTCTATTCCCCCTCTACACACTCTCCCAATCCCTCTCTTTCCCTTTTATCAAACTCAACTCGCTCTCCCGCTTCTGTCTTCAGCTACTCTCACCTCAATCATGCGCGTCAATGTTCTCGATACCCCAGTCCTGTGGAATAAGAGTGCATGTATTCGCCTTATCCGTGCCCCTTGTAGTTTTGTACAGCTCTACATGGTCACAAAATAAAGCCTGAAAATTTCCGACTGCACCATAACTCAGCCCCTAAAATCCTGGCAGAAACTTCGGAATTCTCCCTCTGTAATCTTTCCAGTTCGTTGAGATTTTTCTCAGAGCAAGGCAAGCAGAACTAAACTCCATACTCCATGTGCGGCCCGACCGACGTCATTTGCAACTGCAACGTGACCTCCGACTCGACTCAGTGCCCTGACTGATGAAGGCCAGCGTGTCAAATATCCTGTCCACCAGTATCGCATCTTCTCTACCGGATTCACGGTCTGTTTTATTATCTGTGACGTAGACCACCTGAGATTTGTTCTTTTGAAGGATCAGTGGGGCGCTAATATGTAAAAATTACCGTCAAATGCAACCAGCTAATAAATGCCGCAAAAAATGTGGAGGTGGTGCTCATACGTTCAAGAAAATGCCAGCGGAAGGGAAGAAGATGTTTCTGGTTCATTGAGATTTCGGCCTCCTGTTTCTCGTCAACCCTCCTTCCCAGACGACCATCCTTGTCACCGTCCGCCACGACTTCCTCTGCAGCCCTCTCCGTTTCCGCCACCGCATTCTTCTTCCACACTTCTTGACTCTAGCAACCCTCCGTTCACTGCGCTGCGTGCCGTCTTCGTCATCTCCTCCTTCTCCAACACCTCTCCACGTCTCCCTGATCTGCTTGATCCCCTGCAGGTCCACCCCGCTTCCATTAACCGTCTTCCTCCTTTACACGTCTCCCTCTCACTGTTTATATAGAAGTATGGCGAGGAAGGGGGAGAGGTGACGTCTAGTGTTACACCAACCAGCTCCCTTCAAACGGATATTGATCTCTCGTTTCTGAGCCTTTGCTCTGTTCTGTGTGAACAGGCCGATCGTTTGTTTGGACAAAACTTCATCCCGAGTGGGGTGGTGGGCGGATGGGGTGAGGGTAGATGTGCGGAAGAGATGCGTTAGACCACTTTAGACCAGAGCCAGTGCAGACATCCCTTGCGGCCAATCCGCTCAATAACAGGTAGACCAGTTTGGATGCTTCTGGATGGGAGGAGAGGGGTGCAAATTACCAAGCAGGGGAAAGTCTCACCGGTCAGGTCTCTGACAGAGACTATGGCTCTGTGGCTCAGAAAGGAAAGGAGTGAAATTTGGCGAGCTTTATCCTGAGGGTAGTCTTTGTTAGGTGAGCAGAAAAGAGGGACTGAGGACGAGAACGAGATTTCTCAATGGTATGCGGTCGATATACTAACCAGTATATAGGCAGGAAAATGGAGCCGGTTCTGCAAACTTTGAAAGAACATTCAGTTTAAACTGTGACTGAAATGTTAGGATTTGGAACGAAGTCTTGAGATATCTGTATCACTGGGCGCTCCTGCTCGGAAGCTGCGACCTCTGCAAACCGAGCGGTTTATTTCATTTCAATTCAATTCATTTCAAGTTTATTTGCAATTCCATCACATATGACCGCCAGGGCCAAGCTTCAAAAACACAACACCAACTGTCACACGATACACCAAGCTCACGTAATATGTATAAAATAGCAAGTTAGCAAGCATATGTAGGGTATCAGTGAGATATATTCACGCTTTATGTACAGGCGCACACACGCACGCGCGCGCACGAGCACATGTATATATAATCAGCTTGAGGTCCTAGACAGTGTAAAAGCCACCGAAATCTAGAAACTACAACAACTGCTCTTGTGTTCTGCCGAATGAACACTGGGAGACAGCACAGACTCCTGCCTGGAGATCGCGCCACACCGCCCCTCGTTGTGCAGCTCCTTCATTTTCTCCGCCATCTGGCAACTCTCTCAGTTTACACCTGAACCGGAGTGGAACTAATATCCCAGCGGGAAGGTTTGCCATTAAGAAAGGGGTCGATGTGTTGTTTAAGCCAGAGTTGCAGGGGGATGATAACCAGAATGATTGAACAGAAAGTTGAGTCATTGTTGGGACAGATGTTGTCAAGACCTCAGATAAAGTCAA
Source organism: Hypanus sabinus (assembly GCF_030144855.1). Taxonomy (NCBI): domain Eukaryota; kingdom Metazoa; phylum Chordata; class Chondrichthyes; order Myliobatiformes; family Dasyatidae; genus Hypanus; species Hypanus sabinus. Next base: position 54,593 of record NW_026779849.1, read on the forward strand.
CGAGCAAAACGTTGAACCTGCTGGATCTCATGTTCTGAGCTACGTCCATTTCAAAGCAATAAGTATTATACGAAGAGCAGATGAGCTCAGGGTCGGAGCCAACGATTGAAAGCATGAGAGTTTAGCCATTAGTAAGATTTGTTTTCAGGAGGGGCAAGTCTGTTAGCTCAGCCTTCCAGTTTACCGCTGTTTTTGTCGTACTAATGTTTATATAATTTAAGCTAAGGTGAGGCTTCAGAGGTGGAACTGAGGAATGAGAAGGGTATGAACTCGTTCATGGGGCAACATTATCGACCACCGTACAGTCGGGGGATTTAGAGGAACAAATCTGTGGAGAGTTCGGAGTCTATTGTAAGAGACATCAGGTTGTGGCATCGGGTGAGTTTAAGATTCTTGGTACTGACTGTGAAAGGACCACTGGGATAGTTTTCTTAATCAGTTAAGGAAGGAACCTTAATCAGCAGATAGTTAGTCCCAATGAGAGAGTGCAATACTTGATCTCATCCTAGCGATTAGGACACGCCAGCGGTCAGAAGTGTGTGTCAGGGAACAATTTGCGTCTAGTGTTGGTAATGCCATTAGATACAGGATAAGTATGGAAAAGGATAGATGCAACCTCGAGTTAAGTTTAGTTTTGAGGTTTATAACAATACGGGACGCAAGTAGACCAGAGAGCTTGTATCTTTTACCCGTAGGATGGAAATGTCTAATATTAGAAGACCTGCATTGAGGTAAGAGCGGGTAGGTTCAAAGGAGATGAATTTGGCAAGTTTTTGTCGTCACAGAGATTGGCGGGTAATTGGAAAGTTCTGGCAGCTCTGGTGGTGGAGGTAAATCCATACAGACTTTTAACTGCCTCTTCTATAGGTAAGTGGGTGTGCAAGGAATGGAAGGAGACAGATGTCGGGAGAACAAATTCAGAATTGAGATATCACAATTCTTGAACCAAAGGGTCTGTTCTGTTGTGTGATTTACCTTCTCTGCTCTGTAGAAAGTGCAGAGTGATCTGACCTCATCCGGTGGAAAGTGCAGGGAGTTAGTTTGTGAAAAGGAACTTGACGATTTATCGATAACAAGAGGGAACGACCAATTCACAGAAGGCATACGGCATGAAAAAGACGCACAGAGACACCATCTTCAAAGGGACACTGAAAAATCCCTGACAATGCTTTTGTATCAGAGACACAACCCTCGTCGTAATACGAACACGCCCCTCATAGTGACAGCCACACACTGATAGACCCGGTACTGCAACAAGGAAACTTCCTCGCTGTGTGCATAGGGGTGATAGAGATATATAGAGATGTATTTAGACCGAACGTGCAGGATACAGGAACCTGGGTGACAGACAGTGCAGATCCAGAGACGTGCAGAGACCCCTTGTGACCAACCCGCTCAATAGCAGGTAGACCCTTTGGATACTTCTGGATGGGAGGACAGAGGTGCAAATGCTGAAGCTGGGGAAAGTCTCAACGGTCAGGTCTCTGGTTCTGGAACTGTGGTTCTGTGGCTCAGCAGGTAATGGGTTGAGATGTGGCGAGCTGTATCGATAGAGTGTTCCTTGTTAGTGGCACAGAAAAGAGATACTGTGGATGAGAACGAGATTTTTCAATGGTATGTGGTCCCCAAAGTACAAGGATATAGCTAGGATTGGGGAGAATGCCTTATGAGGTTTAGTGAAATCGACCTTTTCTCCTTGCAGCGACCGAGGAAGAGAGATGAATAGGTCGACGTGTATACGATAATGAGAGGCATTTATCAGTGGATAGTGTTACGAAGGATGAATAACTCTGGTGGGCAGAAGGGTGCAAGGTTGTCAATGTCCCCCTCCCCTGGGAGAATCACAAACTGTTGCTGTTACCACGCTGCTAACGAGAGAGTAGGAGAGACAAAAGAAAACATGCCAGGACATCTGTTACCGATAACAGCCTGAGAGAGAGTTATGTTTATCCACCATGTTATGACTCCCGAAAGACGTATGGCTGCGGAGAGGGCTGTTTACTTGGTACTATTCTATTCATTAAAATTCCTCAGTGGGCAGCCGGAGTGGGCTGGTTTGATGGGCTAAGCCATTCAAAACTGATTGACACCTGAGACCCCGTGAGTGGGGATAAAAGTGAGGTCTGGGGTGTCAGCCCCTCAGACGCAGCAGGAGACACACTAGTGATCATCAGAAACCCACGAGAAAGTGTGGGGCATCGGGGACCGAACGGATCGGTCAATTTCACTCACAGCGGTTATAGCAAGGCCGGTGGGGGCTTGTGTGTGTGTCCACCTTTGCCGGAGTGACGAGTCCACCACGGAAGAACGGTTTAGCTAAAGAACAGAGGGGTCATCCCTCAATGGCCACAACGAAACGACGGATCCAGAAAGTAAAGGAAGGTTTGGAAGACAATAGCTGTCACTGTTTGATCGTCCTCTCTCTCTCTCTCTCTCTCTCTCTCTCTCCAACAATTACAACACATCGACCAGCAACTACCTGAGCCTACATGAATTGAACTGAACTTTATACTTTCTCATGATAATTCATTATCCCCTATACAACGATAGAGCTTGTATATCATTGATTGTTATTTTAGGTTTAGTATTGCTAACGTGTATTATCTGTATATTTGCCTTGATATTGACTTGTATATTTTACTAATAAACACTGCTGAAAATAGTACCACCAGACTTTAACGGATACTTCTATATTTGCTGGTAAGACACCCAGGTACGGGGTACGTAACAATAGTCGGACACTTTTTCCCCAGGGCTGTGATGGCTAGCACAAAAGGGTACTGTTTTATGGTGCTTGGAAGTAGGAACAGAGGTGATTTCAGGGTAAGTTTATTTGCACAGAGAGTTGTGACGGCGTGGAATGGCTGCCGGCGGCGGCGGTGGGGGCGGAAATGATAGGGTCTTTTGAGAGACTCGTGGATGACTAAGTAGAGCTTAGAAAAATAGAGGTCTAATGATAAAGCCTAGGTAATTCTAAGGCAAGGACATGTTCGGCAAAATTTGTGGGCCAAAGGATCTCTGTTGTGCCGTAGATTTTCTATGTTTCTATGTTGTCTACGCTTCAGACGCCAATATATAGGAAAAAAAAGGGGAGTAGGTTCTGCAAATTTATGTACGTTCATTTGTGGTCAAATTTAGAAAGAAATTTCAGTTTAGCATTATGGTTGGAATGAGAACTTCAGGTATGTGTATCCCTGGATTCTCTTCCACGGAAGGTGAGAACTCCTCAGACCAGACGGTTTCATTTCATTTCAATTAAATTCGATTTAAGTTTAATTGTAATTCCATCACACGGGAGTGCCCATGAAAGCAGCCAGGATCTGGCTGTTAATTGGATTACCAACAGTCCAACATGGCACAACACACACATAAAATGTATACAATAGAAACGTAGCAAGCATATGGAGGATATCAATAAAACACCTTCACGCATTATGTACACACACACACACACACACACACACACACACACACACACAGACACACACACACACACACACACACACACACACACACACACACAAACACACACACACACACACACACACACACACACACACACACACACACACACACACACACACAGAGTTATGCAACTTGAGGGCACTGGGCACTTTGAATGCTACGGTAATCTACAATTGTTCACCACAGAGATTGTTTTCTGCCACGTGAACACTGGGGGGCAGCAGAGGCTCATGCTTTGAGGCAGCGGCCACCGCCATCACCTTGCTCAGCTGCTTCATGTCGTATCCCATGAACAACTCCCTCATTTTTACACCTCAACTGGATTGGAACTATTACCCCATCGGTGAGGTTTACCATTAAAAGAGGGTAGTGCTGGTATGAACGAATGTTGTAAGAACTCTCTAAAACTTTATGAAAATAAGAATGCCATTGCAGATAGTTGAGTGGTTGTTAGGACAGATGTTGTTAAGACCTCTGACAAAGTCAGGGAGCAAAAAGTTGAGCCTACGTCACTCAGTCTCTGGTGCACCACTCCCGTCTCCGGCACTCATCCCTCGCCTATTGGCAGCTTCGTCTCCGTGACCCATGCCCTCTCCTGCACACATCGCCTTCTTCATCCTCCCATACGTTGCCCCGTCTCCGTGATACACTCCACTCGCTAAACGCTCCTGATCTACGTCGTAGTCTTTCCTCCCGTCCTGTGACACAGGCAATTGTTGCGTGTATGAGGGAGAGTTACACCTCCCTCATTCTACTGGATATCCATAAACATGATGTGATCCTCTCTATGGCTCCGTATGCACATGCCGTTCGAGTAGTTCCACACAAGATGCATCAGTGATTGCAATCTCTACACCCTTGCCCTGGCCTCCTCTCTTCTCCACTTCCTTCCAATTCTGGCAGCACACAATCCTCTCACACCCACATACACACACACACACACACACACCCACCCCCACACACACACACACACACACACACACACACACACACACAATCCGCTCTCTCTCTCACACACACACATACACACACACAATCCGCTCTCTCTCACACACACACATACACACACACAATCCGCTCACACACACACACAATCCGCTCTCTCTCTCTCACACACACACACACACACACACACACACACACACACACACACACACACACACCATCTCCGAGAGACACACACAGTTCGTAGGCAGTCATCATAACATGACTGAGTTCACTGTGAAATTTGAGAAAGAGAAGAGGTTGAGTCGGTGGTGAAGAAGGCGAATGCAATGTTGGCATTCATTTCTAGAACAATATAGGTGCAGGGATGTGACGTTGAGGCTGTGAGCAGCATTGGGACCCTTATTTAAGAAAGGATGTGCTGACGTTGGAGAGGGTTCAGAGGAGAGGCACTAGAATGATTCCCGGAAAGGGAGGGTTAACATATGGAAAACGTCTGACCACTCTTGGAGTGTGCTCACTGGAGTTTGGAAAAATCCGGGGGCGGGGGGAACCTCATAGAAACAATTTGAAAGTTGAAAGACATGGAGAGAGTGGATGTGAAAAAGTGGTTTCTCACGGTGGGCGAGTCTAGTACGAGCGGGCATGACTTGAGAATTGAATGGCGACCATTCAGAACAGAGATGCAAAGATTTTTTTTTTTAGCCAGAAGGTGGTGGATCTGTTGCCACAGGCGGCAGTGGAGGCCAAGTCCTTGGGTGTATTTAATTCAGAGATTGATAGGTATCTGTGTAGTAAGGACATCAACGTTTATGGTGAGAAGGCGGCGGAATGGAACTAAATGGGACAATGGATCAACTCATGAAAATAAAATGAGTTGATGGGCCTAATGGCCGAACTCTGCTCCTTTGCCATACGGTCTTAAACGCATCCAGCTGCAGCTTCTAACACGCCGCGTTAAGCAGTGGGAAAATGAACTGGATGAACTCAGGGCCATTCGGAAAGGCGAGGGTGTGATAGCGAGGACACAGTGGGAGTAACTGAGCCTGCTCTGTAACTCGAAAACACTCGAAAACATTCCTCCCCGCATGCATAACATCCTCCCTCTCCAAAGCCCCTTCCCGAATCCGTCAAACTCTCTCTCTCCTCCACTATTCCCCGTCACTGTCACTCCGTCTCCAGTACACCACTCCCGTTTCCGTCACCCATCCCTCGCACTCAAACTATCGCGTCTCCCTGACCCACAACCTATCCTGCGCACTTCGGCTTCTCCATAATCCCGTACATACCCAGGTGTCCCTCCCCCGTCTCCGTGATACACTCCACCCGCGAAACGCTCCCCATCTACGCCGTCCCTCCACTCTCCTTCCACTCTGTGTCACAGGCAATATTGGAGAGTATGGGGGAGCGATGACGTCTGGTATTTCTACTCCCCCGTTCAATTGGGTATCTATCACCAGGATCTGAGCTTCACCACAGCTCTGCAGACACAGTCCGGTCGTGTGGTTCCACATCACGTGCATCAGGAACTGCAATCTCACCACCCTTTCCCTGGCCTCCTCTCTCCTCCCCTTCCTTCCTCATTCGGCAGCACACAGTCCACTCTCACACACAAACAATCTCCGAGAGACACACACAATTCGTACTACTGGGAAACCGAAATGCTGGGTACTGGTGAGTGGGGTGACCGGAGAAGGGAGAGGGTTTGGTACATTTTCTGATTCTAGTAGAGTGTGCTGCGATGGTGCGGGAGGTACCTCAGATGTCTGACTCCGGGAGAGTAATGGTTTAATATTTCGGCAGCTTCGCTGGTTGTGTGACCCTGGAAGTGTGTGATCGCGAGGTGTGGACGGAACTTCACTCTGTGCCTGGCCCCGGACTGTGTGTGATGGATCGTAGCTGAGGGAGCGTTACTCAGTGCATGTTTCCTGGTGCGTGTGATGAGATTGTATGGAGGGATTCTCGCTCTGTCTGTGACTCCTAGTCACGGGTCAGTGGATTTCGGCGTTTAAGCTGACTCGAAATAGAGATGGGTGCCACAAAATGGCAACTCACACGTTCTGCTCCAACGGCTGCAGTCTGAACACCCTTTCTATAGCCTCCAATCTCCTCCCCTTCCTTCCTCTATTCTCCCAACACCATTCCTTCTATATGTTTCTGAAGTGGGTGAGTGAACAATAGTATGTCCTGGTCCATATCGGTACCAGCGACATGGGAAGGTGGTTTTGCAAAGTGAAGTCAGGGATTTATCTGTTAAATTAAAGGACAGGATAACTACCCGTCCCAGCTGAGGGCATGGATGAACACATTCGATTATGATATTGTGACCATTATTGAGAATTGGTTGTAGGAGGAACAAGCAGGACAGCACGATATTTTGGGGTTCCCTATTTTTAGGCGTGAGAAAGCGGAAGAATTTCAGAAAGATTGGTGACATTACAGGGCTGAGAAAATCTCACCACAGAGCGCAGGCAGAACATACAAGTCAGCTCGTCTAAGTGAGACTTTATCGGTGGAAATGAGGAATAAGAAATGCGTGGTCATGTTATGGGGCTACATTATAGACCAGCAAACAGTCTGCTGGATTGGGAGGAAGAAACCTGCAGAAAGATCGCAGACTGTTGCAGTATATATAAGATTGTTATAGCAGGTGATTTCGGCTTTCCACGTATTGACTGAGTCGCCTACTGCTAAAGGACCAGTGGGATAGAGTTTAACAAAAATATTCAGGGATGATTCCTTGATCAGTCCCAGTGAGAGAAAACACTACTTTATAATCTACTGCGGAATGAGACGGCAGGTGTCAGCGCTTTGTGCAGGAGCAGACTTTGTATCGAGTGATCATAAAGTCATTTGTCTCCAGGTGATTATAGAAAAGTATAGGGCAGTCGTTGGGTTGAGATTCGGAAATGGAGCAAGGCCATATTTCTTGGGTACAGAAAGGATCTGGAATGTGTGGATTTGGACAACATGTTTTCTGGAGCTTTAATTACCTTGGCAGCTTTACGTCACAAGATGCTGGATGTAGAGTAGAAATAAAAATAAGAATTGTCATTGCCAAAACCAACTTCCAAAAAATGAAACCCATTTTACCTACTGACAGATTTCTATGACAACAAGGCTTAGGCTACTGAAATACTACTTCTGGTCAATCTTGCTGTGTGCTTCCGAAACGTGGACTGTAAGACCAGAACTCAAAAGAAACTTAGAAGCAACAGGAAGGTGGTTTCTTAGAAGAATGCTGAAAATATCACATAGAGATGGGGTACTAATGAGACAATACTCCAACGTCCCCATACAGCAAGATCTTTAGTGAGAACATTAAATGAGAGGAAACTAAAATTCCAGGGCAATGTCATCAGGAAGGAAGAAATGCAATGTTTTGTATTATATATAACCATCTAAAAATCGAAGCACAGAAACAGGCCATCTCGGCCTTTGTAGACCGTGCTTAACGCTTACTCTCACCTAATCCCACTGACCTGCGATCATCCCATAACCCTTCATTCCTTTCCTGTCCATATACCTATCCAAGTTTAACTTTAATAACAATATCGAGCCTGCCTCTAACACTTATACTGGAAGCTCGTTACACACAGCCAGCACTCTCTGAGTAAAGACATTCCCCTTTGTGTTACCTCTGAAATTTTGCCCCCTCTTCCTCAACTCGTGTTGTCTTGTTTGAATCGCCCGTCATCTCAATGAAAAAAGCCAATGCACGTCAACTCCATCTTCCCCATCATAATTTGAAATACCTCCATCAAGTCCCCCCTCAACCTTCTACGTTCTAAAGAATAAAGACCTAACTTGTTCAAACTTCTCTAACTTACTTTAATGCCCCTCCTCCTCTCTTACCCCATCCCTGATTTATTTATTTTCTCCCTTCCCCTTTTACTTCTCTCTCTGCCCATCACTGCCTGTTCTCCATCTCCCTCTGGTGCTCCCCTCTCCTTTTCATTCTCCCTAGGACTTCAGCGCCTTGTTCCTTTCCCTTCCCCAGTTCTGTATCTTTTTTTAGCCAATCACCTTTCCAACTCCTTGCTTCACGCAACCCCTTCCGGACTTCTCCTATATTTTCGCGTCCCTCTCCCCTCCGACTTTGAAATCTCTTACTATCTTTTCTTTCAGTTAGTCCGGACAAGGGGTCTCGGCCCGAAAAGACGGCAGTGCTTCTTCCTATTGATTCTGCCGGGCCGGCTGTGTTCCACCAGCCTTTTGTGTCTGTTGCCTGAGTTTGCAGCATCTGTAGATTTCCCCGTGTTTCCTAAACACAATACTCGAATTTATAAAGGGAAGCATACCAAAAGCTTTCATCACCACCCTATCCACATGAGATTCCACCTTCAGGGAACAATGTACTATCCTCCCTCGATCACTCTGTTCTACTGCATTCTTCAATGCCCTACCATTTACCATGTATGTCCTATTTTGATTATTCCTACCAAAATGTAGCAGCTCATACTTATCAGCATTAAACTCCATCTGCCATCTTTCAGCCCACTCTTCTATCTGGCCTAAATCTCTCTGCAAGCTTTGAAAAACTACTTCATTATCTACAACGCCACCTATCTTCGTATCATCTTCGGATTTACTAATCTAATTTACCACCCCATCATACAGATCATCAATGTATATGACAAACAACATTGGACTCAGTATAGATCCCTGAGGCACACCAGTAGTCACTGGCCTCCAACCTGACAGTTATCCACCACTACTCTCTGGCACCTCCCATCCAGTCACTATTGAATCCATTTTTCGACTTCAAAATTAATACCTAACGATTGAAACTTCCTCACTAACCTTCCGTGCGGAACTTTGTCAACGATGATACTAGTGTTCTGAGCTGTGTATATTTCAATGCTGTAAGTTTTTTTTTTAAGGCGGGTGAGCTCAGGGCATGAATTAACACATTTTGATGATATTGTAGACATTATTGAGTCCTTGCAGGAGGAACAAGTCGGACAGACCAATATTTCTGGGATCCCTATTTTCAGCCGTCTACATACGGAAGGAATTAAAGGAGGTGGGGTGACATTACTCGGGAGGGAAAATGTCACCGAATGCCAAACAGAAAACCTGCGGTCACGCAGGGCGCAAAGCACAGAGGGAATGTACAAGACAGAAAGATAACTATCAGATGCATAATATAACAAGCAGACGGATAACAAGACAGATATAGACAAGGCAACCGGTAGCTTTCTCATCCATCCTCGGAGAGAAATGACTAATAGCGCGGTGGAAGTGGAGAGGGAGTATCTTTTCAGGAGAGGTGAACGGCAATGTTTTGTTTGCCCAGAGAGTGCGATGAGTGGAATGTGCTTTCCGGGTTGGTGGTGGAGGCAAATCGACATTGGGGTTAAATTGGCTCTTTGGTAGGCACGTGTATGTGCAGGGATTGCATGGAGATGAGCAACTAAGTCGTAAAACAGACTTAGATAGAATATATAATTGATATAGCCGAGTTTCGGGCCGAAGGGTCTGCTCCGTTCTGTGATTTCTGGTCACTGCTCGGCATGAGGAAACAGAGCGATTTGAACGCAGAGGGTGGGAACAGCAGGGATCAGGGACTATGACGATGGATTGGCAAAGACAAGGAATGATTTTTCAGCAGACGGAATGGGCAGTGATCGAGCCACAAGGAGTGACAGATCAGACTCAAGCAGATGGATAATCTTCGTTTTAACAGCGACCCTCATTATCACGGGTATCTGCTGGAGGATTCATGGTGAGTTTCACACCGGTCGGAACGACAAAACCGCAGAGAATAAAAATGGCCACTGTAACAGCGACACATTCCCATCATTTCCCAGAAAAACCCTTTACGGTGATATCAACACACCCCTCACTGTGGTTCTGACGGGTCTCTCAGCATGACCACGACTCACCCCTCACCGTCACACCGACATAACCCCCACCAACACATCCCTCAACATGATACCAACATATCCCTCAACGTAATACCAATGTAATACCGAGTCACTGTAACATTGACACGTCCCGCACTGTGACGTAGAAACATCCCTAACTGTGACACAGACATGTCCATCACTTTTAAGCCGACTTATCTCTTATTATGACAGTAACTGCCACTTCACCGAAACACCGACGTAACACTCACCGTCACAATGACACCTTCCTCACCGTGACACCGACAAGCCCTCAGAGCGTCACCCACTCAGTCCACACCGTGTCAATAACACTACACTTACCGTGACACCGACACATCCACCGTGACAACAACAGGTCTTTCCTCGTGAGACAGACACGCCCCTCACCGTGACATCGGCATTTTGTCCACTGTCACACCAATACACCGGACATTATGACACCGACGAGTCTCTCTTTGCAACACCGTCACACCTCGCACTGTGACTCCGACATATCTCTCACCGTGACATAGAGAAACACCGCGATATGACCCGGTGCATTTCTCACATTGAACCAGAAACACCTATCACAATGACAGCTAGACGTCTCTCACTGAAACACCGACTCGGTTTGACACGGAATCAACTATCACCGCGATACTGACGCAGCTCCCATCGTGTCACCAACAAAAACCTCGCTGGTAACATAATATACCCCTCAGCATGTCCCAGACAAGTATCGCACTGTGGCGCCGACGCCCCTCACTGTGCCAACAGCACACACCTCACTGTTACACGCTCACCGTGACACTGACACACTATAAACGCCAAACATCCTTCACCATCTCAGATCTCTCCTGAACGAAACTACAAACTCCTTTGGGCAGAAAATCAGGAGATCAACAGGAACCAACGCCAATGTCGAATACCAGTCCAAGAGTTAAAATCAACCTTTGAATGTAAGATATGTGAGATTTCCCACCCGTATGACCCCAGAGAACCTGTCACAAGGAGACTCCGAAACACACCTCACAGTAACACCGAAACGCCCGTCACTGTGACACTGAGACACCACTGACACCTACAGGCTCCTCAACGTGACCCGTCCAGCTCCGCACCGTGACAAAGACTTACACGTCACTGTAACACCCCTCACCCCGAAGCAAATACCCACACCTAACCCTGACACAGACAAAACCCTTACTGTGATACCGACATCTAAATTCACAACGGCGCCGACAAAGTTTTATCCATCATACCGACACACACCTCAGCGTGGCAACCGAACACACACCGTGGCCATGACATGCCTCCCACGGTGACACAGACACCATTCTCAATGAGAGCAGCATCCACACGTTACACAGATACTCCACCCACCGTGACAGGAACAGACTCCTCACTTTGACATTTCCCTCTCCGTGATGTCGAGAGACACCTCCATCACAGCAACACGAGCATGCCCCGCGCTGAGACTGTGAATTGATCATCACCACGATACCGACACAGACAACATTGTAACAGCAACAAAACCTTCACCAGGGCATTGATAACCCCTCAGAGATACACAGACACGCCCCTCATGTTTCCGATGACGCCTCTCACTGTGACACCGGCATATCCTTCACTGTGACACGCTTCACCGTGACACTGACTCAACACTCTCTGTGACCCGTTCGGTAGCGTGACGCTGACTCCCGTTTCTCTGTAAACGCTAAACATCCTTCACCATCTCTCTCAGTATCACAGATTCGTCCGTCTTTTAAACGAATGCATAGCGATCTCCGTCAGCAGTTCACTGAGATGGAAACGAAGTACAGATCTGTCAACGAAACCAAGTCTCAAATCTGTGAATTGTTGACTAGCAGAAGAGGTGAGGCATCATCCCCCTCTTTCACCCTCTCCTCATCACAGGGCAGGCATGGAGAGACGATGCGTCACTCTGTGTTTGACCCAGTGATGTGTGATGGGGCTGCGTGGAAGAAGTTGCATCTTAACTACTGTGTGGATCCAGCTTCACTCTGTGTCTGACAGCGGGATTGTGTGATGGGACAGTGCACAGAGATATTCACCACATGTCTGACCCCTGAAGTGTGTCATGGCACCATGGAAAGAGAGTTTCAATCTGAATCCCGGAGTGTGTGATGGGTTCGTGGAGAGACAGCTTCAGTCTGTGTCTGATATCGGGAGTGTGTGATGGGACGTTATTGAGAGACGTTTATTCTGTGTGACAATGGATTGTGTGATTCGATGTTGTGGAGTGCGCCATTGAAGAATGTGGACGGAACTTCGCCTTGTGTGTGAACACTGTGGGGTGTGATTGAACGGTTCAGAGGGAGCTTCACTCTCGGACACGCCAAGAATTGTGTGATAAGATGGGAGGAAGAAGGTTCACGCTGTGTTAGACTAGGGTGTGTGCGATGGGACAATTTGGTGGCAGCTTCTCCTTCTGTCTGACCGGTGGAGTGTGTGATGGGGCCATGGAGAGAGAGATTCATTCTCCGTCTGATTGTGAGTGTGTGATCGGACGGTGTGCAGGGAGTTTAAGTCTCACCCCTCACTCCGTGTGTTTGTGATGGGACTCTGTGTTTGACAGTGCGTGCGTGTGATGGGAAGGTCTGGCTGGGCGGTGGGGGGTGAGTGCTTTTGGGATGGGATGTGCCGTGGTCATGATTGTGTCTTACACCAGCAACGGTGACGCGTGCCTGGACGGAATGCCGCCCCATATCTGAAACCAGCGTTGTTTGATTGGACGGTTCGGAGGGAACTTCCCTCGTTCTCTGGCCCCTGTACTGTGTGACGTCACTGGCTAGAAGGCGCATTATACTCCGACTGACCACGGGAGTATGCGGCGGGATGGTGCAGAGACTGTCTCATTTCCTATCTGATCACGGGAGGGTTTATAGAGGTAGTGTAGAGGGTGGTTCACTCTGTGTTTGTCCGCAGTACTGTGTGATGGGAGAGTGTGCAGGGAGCTTCACTCCATAATTGACCAAAGGAGGGTGTGATAGTGCGGTGGAGTGAAAGCTTCAGACCGAGGTTGACCCCAGAGCTATGGGACAGTGTGGAAGGAGGGTCACTCTGTGTCTGACCCAGAGAATGTGCGATGGGACAGTTTGGAGAAAGCT